>NC_051184.2:85513550-85813550 GCF_013339695.2 Rhipicephalus sanguineus | reverse complement strand
CAGATATGCAGGTAGTAAATGGGTAGCTCATGCTAACGCGTTTGCACCCTTCATATGCTTTCTTTTATTTCGTGCGTTCGATTCGTTTTGCAAGGCTGCCTCCCGCGCTCTGCTGTTTCAAGCCTTTTCATGCGAAGCCGAATGTGTCCGTCGGCAGGGCTGTGGTACCAGATGTAAAAAAAAAAGATTGTTGATCCCTCCTTCATAGGAATCGGTATAACACGAAAGTGAAACGTGTCACAGAAGTAGTTTATCGTTTATAGTGCATTGGTATATGAGAGCTTGTACAATGTCTACTGTTATTCGGTAGATATAGCGTCGCTGTATGTGGACGCATCGCACTCACGTTGACGCCTAGTGGAACATCTCCGTACCGACGACAAACGCCCATGATAATGATTTAACCGTTGCGGTAGCTGAAGTTCTTAACACATACGTGGACACCGCATATGGTGAATACCGCGCAAAGATGGCATCAACAAGCACATAACATACAGCAATGCTCGATATGCACTCCTTAAAAGCGTCGTCAAATGCGAAGAGAAACGCTACGCGCGTCGTGTCCTCCCTCAAGCCTGGCCGTTACTTCTCACACGGCGAGCGGGGAACGCGTTGCGACAGCCAGGCGAGCGTCGGAGAGCTATTTTTCGATATGGATGGATGTCATGGATGCTATGAGCGAGGCTTGCGCTGAAGCCGCAACCTCACGGTGTGTTAAAGCGTTGACGATATTAAACTTGCATTGGAAACGCGCCGAATGGGACGCTCGTTGCAACGGCGCGTTTTTCTTTTGTTTCTTTTTTTTTCGAACCTGGTGTTGGCACAGATGTCACCGCCCCGTTATAAAGGGGACGCTCATATCATCCATCCATCCAAGAGCATGGTGAGAGGCAAGTGTGAAAGATAAAAGGCGCGTTCATGTCGCCTTCGTAACGTGTTTGGTGGTAGCTCAGTGGGCTAAACGCCCGCCAGCCGTCGTCGCGGACCGAGAGGTCATGGGTTCGAAACGGAACTTTTCTTTATAGTTTTTTTTTCTTTGCCATCTGATGGCGTTCATTTTGCTGACGTACTTCCGTGACGGAAATACGTCATGAAAGTCTTGGTGGATCCCTGCATAAAACACTTTCGTGTTAAAAAAATTACTCGCTTAACTCGCGTCTCATCCACTTAATTGGTATACACGAAAATTTGCATGGAGGGGCACGAATGTATGCCTAACATGACCGATATGTCATGGCATCACTAACTTGACATGCTTGCCATTTGCGTAACGACAAACAATAATAATATAGCGCAATGTGGCGCGCACACCCGCTTTCTTCGGCCAGAAATAATTCTGACGATGTGTGGTCTGATGATTTGTCTCGGTCAGGTGATAAAAACGTGGTGGTCACCAATATCGATGCCAACATGTTAGAAATACCCATACATTTCGAAGAAATGACCGCATAAATAAAATGTATGCAAACAAATACATGAAAAAAAAACACGGTCCCTTATAGATGCGCCTGAGACGACTCGAAAACAAAAGTCGTCTGTTTCATCAGTCGATGCATTGATCCTCCCCCGCCCCTTTGCGAAAGCTATCTGCACGTAACGTGGTTTCGGACTGCCCACAGAATCGAGGGCATTGCAACCTTTCTCCACCTCACCTGCTTTTACATTGCCTCCGTGACCAGACCCATATCACGGAGGCAATGCAAAGCGACCATGTTACGTAATGGCGTCATCACATGACGTCACGGTGAATGACGTCACGATGACGTCATAGTGCCGTCACAAATTTTGTGGATCTGTAATGTCATGGTGACGTCATAACGTGATTCACGACGTTCCAACTGCCGGTCACCTTGGTGTGTCCCGCACATACGACCGAATCCGCCGTCGCTTCTATTGGCCAGGTCTCGCACGCTCCGTCAGACGATACGTCGCGGCGTGTGAGAAATGTCAACGCCGCAAAACACCGTCGACGCTTCGGGCTGGGTGCCTTCAACCCCTCGACATTTCGTCTGAACCCTTCTTTCGCGTCGGCTTGGACCTACTCGGCCCTTTTCCCCTGTCTTCTGCTGGCAACAGGTGGATAGCTGTGGCCACAGACTACGCCACACGCTACGCCATCACACGAGCTCTTCCAACAAGTTGCGCCACAGATGTCGCCGATTTCCTTCTGCGCGACGTGATCTTGCAACACGGTGCTCCACGCCAGCTGCTCACGGACCGTGGCCGCACATTTCTATCGAGAGTCATAGCGGACATCCTGCGTTCATGTGAAACGCGCCACAAGCTCACTACGTCGTACCATCCGCAAACGAATGGCCTCACGGAGCGTCTGAATCGAACCCTAACCGACATGCTTTCAAAGTATGTCTCCTCAGACCACTCCGACTGGGACCTTGCTCTACCGTACGTGACATTTGCCTACAATTCCTCGCGCCATGACACGGCTGGTTACTCCCCATTTTCCTGCTGTTCGGCCGCGAACCCACATTGCCCCTCGATACAGTCATTCCGTTGCCAGCAGCTCCGACCACTGAATACGCCCTGGACGCTATCAGCCGGGCCGCTCATGCACGCGAAGCCGCTCGTACTCGCCTTCTGACCTCCCAAGAGAACCAACGCCGTCGGTATGATCAACGACACCGCGACGTACACTTTTCACCCGGTTCTTTGGTTCTGCTGTGGTCTCCGACCCGGCACGTTGGCCTGTCCGACAAACTGCTCTCTCGGTACACAGGGCCATACCGAGTGCTTCGTGCGGTGACTCCCGTCACCTATGAAATCGCTCCTGCTGCCTCGTCGTCTTCATCCACCCCGTATGCCAGCGACATCGTACACGTCGCACGCCTGAAGCAGTACCACTCGCCCAATGACGTTGACGTCTAGATGCGCCGAGACGGCGCCTTTGCCGCCGGGGGTTATGCTACATGTAGGCTGCCGGAATTCATATGGTCGACGCGCGTGTGTGCCCGACGAAGAGGACGAAGGTCGCTAGCTGCTCGAGCTCGTCGGAGCCGGTCTGGTCAGCGCTGCAGCCGCTCTTGCAAATATATCTTGTGAATAGCGACTTGTAAAAGCGACTCGTCACTCACGTAACAATATTGTGCATCACTCGTGTTGGCGACGTGGGACGCTGACGGTCAATTTTCGTGTTTGATGACGCATCCAAGGCTTTTTTCACCTTAAAAAAAGACCAACCAAAGTAAATGAAACGATAACACTGCAACATCGTATATGCCTTATTTCATATTACGAGCGATCACCCTAAAACAAACGCGATTCTCAGCCCAGAGCAGCTGATCGCACGCGTCTGCGGGACAAAAAATGCTTACTTTATCCGTCTGGCCAACTCTCTATATTTATTGAAGAGATGACCAGACTCGCTCTTTAAGTAATCCGGAGCTTCAGCATGAAAGCGCGATGGACGCTATATTGAGCTTATCAGGAAAAAGCGGGGAAATTGTGGTCGGGTGCCCTGTTGACGCCCACTCAATCGCTGCGGAAACAGTTGTATTTTATGTAGCTACTCGTCCACATCTTTTTTAAAGTCTCTGAAACGTGCGAACGCTAACCGCCGAGAACCGTGAAAATGTCTGAAGTTGAGAATGAATTGTTTCAAACTGTTTTTATTTCGTATTGTGAAGCAATACGTATCTCGCGCGAACGTTTCATATTGACGTTCAGTGATGCCTGTATATAGAAACAAGACCGACGACGTATGAGTAACCACAGCTGGCTCCGAAACATCTAGTCTATATATATATATATATATATTACCGCATGTTGTTTTTTTCAGGCTAGGTATTAGGAGATGTCTCTATATGAAAAATTTTCTGAAGTGATTGAGCTATGGCACTTTCATATTTGTGTCTTACTGTATTTTCGTTCAGGGAGCTATTTAACTTGTACAGTAAGAGTTTTGGTATTTGTAACATTATTTCAAGATATCTGGATATTTGTAAAGCATTTTCTATATTACTTCTTTTATGCAAAAACTCGTGGAATCAGGTTAGTTTACCTAGCATTTCTTTTCTTTCAAATATCGGAATTTAACACAAGCTTTGCGCACGGTGACCCTTGTTGGAAGCTACCTCAGAAGCAAATATAAGCCAACAGCACTGCGGTCATATGGCCGTCTCTATTCTTTCTTTTGTTTCCCTTACGTCTTCTCAGTGTACTGTGTCCTTAATAAAGTGCTAGGGGAGGCTAACAAATTGTCGAATAAAGCAGTGCGCATATGCTAGGAAAGCACTGGCAACCATGAGTACAATCTGGTAGTGTGAAGCGCTCACTGCGCGTATTTGAGCTGACTGCGCGTGTAATTTACTTTTTTATCACTCTTAATTTTTGCATGTGTGATTCTATTGCCCGATTACCCGTGCAAATCAGCTTTTTTCGTTCTTTCCTTGTGCGTGTTCGTTTTGCACGCTTTTACGTGAGCACCAACGTTCTCGAACTCGGTCACCGGATCTAGGCCGCGCGCTGATACCGCTTGACACATGTTTTTTTGCGTTCTGCTGTTGCCCCAGCACTAAAACAACGCTTAAAGATGGATAAGCTCCATTCCGCACCGCATTATAAAGTTAAGTAGACTTCAAGTGCCCTGTGTGGAAAGTCAGCGCAAAAAAACTACAGCACGTAGCAGACGCCCCTCGCTTTCTACGCGCTTCCCGAGCGCGGAAAGACCACGGGTCCGGGGCAGCAGCGGCGCGGCGCGGCAATTCACCGCAAAAATCATACGCGGGAGACGGCGCTCTGGACCCTCCCCCTATTCTAGGTCACTCTACCTTGACGATGCCGAGGCCGCCCTGTGGTCGCACCACAATCTTGATGTCCTCTTTCGGTAGTCTGGGCATGCGTCCCACCTTGATAACCTTTTCTCTGACATTCTTAGGTTTCGTACCTTGCTGACCTGAACCGAGCATGTCCGTTCTTGCGTCGATGTCGTGCGGTGAGTCCGGCCCGCGGTGCCGGGTTCTCGAACGCCGCGTTCCAGCGGTCTTCCATCCGGCGTCTTCGGTAATTTCTTCGGCGGAAATATCTTCCCCCGTCACTTGCACATTCATTCTTGAGTAACGTTCGTCGACTTGTGCCGTTTCGTTGGAAAGAGTCCGCATATCTGGCACCGCGTCCATCGGCGGCACGCAGCTGTTGCGCCCGCCAGGCCTAGCGGTAAGCGTTCACGCCTACATCCAGTGTGGCTGCGGCTAGGTCGTAGCACAGAGAGTTCAATAACTCCGCGAAAAAGGACGACCCACCTAATATTCAGCTATCTGTCGATTCCTCTCGACTTCACAGATCCGTTAGTGGAAGATTTCGAAATGAAATAGCTGTGAAAACATTTCGAGAAGCCGGAGCTGATGAAGCAAGTCCGCTTACTTCAGCGATCGCAGCGCCTCCTGTGAGGACGATGAAATGAATAATAAATGCGGAGAAGTGCTGTCGAGGCCGGTATGGTATTATGTGGGGTGATGAAATTAAGATCTCAAGTACAAAATCGAATCAACTAGCGCAGAAAAGCGTAAACATTTGATTATTGCGAGAGGCATTCGTCCTGCGATGGACATAGAATAGTATGATGATGATAATCAGGATGATAATAAAAAAACGATGGTGATGGTGGTGGTCTTGGTTTACTCATTCTTGCTATAAAGTTAGCATAAGAGTTGGTAAATTAAGAAATAGTTCTTAGTATCTCTTAACGTACGCGAATGCGCATTGAAGGGAGGTTCACAAGCTAAGGTTAATAACATGGTGATGACGATGAGAGAGAGAGAGAGAAGCAACTTTTATTGAAACGGCAAGTGTCAGAGGAGTTTATCTCCCCTCCCTTAGATGGCAGCTAAGAGTCCTTGGGCCCTAGCGGCATCTTCGGCTTGCCTGATGACCTGTAGTTGGTCCTCGATGCTTGAGCTTAGCAGCGCGGTCTCCCACTGCTCCGTATTCATATATGTGTTGTTTGGCCCCTTCACGATGTTGGGGCAATCCCAGATAATGTGTTTGAGGTCCGCCCGCTGATTGCAGTGTTTACACATGTCTGAGTAGAGGTCCGGGTAACAATGATTATAGGCGATTGGGTTTGGGAAAGTGTTTGTTTGTAATAGGTGCCACGCTGTCGCCTGCTGCTTATTTAATGAGGAGTGTGGTGGCGGGTAATGCTGCCTGCCTAATCTGTAGTGCTTGGTAATTTCATTATATGTGAACATGCGGTCTCTCTCCGCACGCGGGCTCCGCGTCATTCCTGCCCCTGCTCGGCTCGCTAACTCTCGAGCGAGGGTGTGTGCGGTTTCATTGCCCGGGAGGGAGGAGTGGGCGGGCGTCCATATAACATAAACGTCGCGCTCTCCGCGAAAGTTATTTAAGATCCTTAACGCCTCTTTCGAGACCCTTCCGTTAGCGAAGTTATGAATCGCGGCTTTAGAGTCACTGATTACGACGCTGGCCGTTGTGGACGCAAGCGCCAGCGCTATGGCCGTTTCCTCCGCGATTTCCGAATTTCCTGTTTTAATGGTGCCGCTAGCCAGCAGGTGGCCCGCTTGATTTGAAGCGACTATTGCCGTGTGTCGACCGTCAGCATATTCGGCCGCATCTACATAGACCACGTCCGCGTCGTGTTGGAACTTCTTGTGTAGTGCTCTCGCTCTTGCATTCCTCCGCTCCCGATGATGTTCGGGGTGCATGTTTCTGGGTAACGGATGTATTATGATGCGCTCTCTGGTTTCTTTTGGCATATTGTATTTATTGCCGCTTTGGCCAGCGTACGTTATTGCAAGTTTGTGCAGGATGTGTCTTCCCGTGTTGCTTTGCGCAAGTCGTTCATATTGCGCTATCGTATGAGCCTCAATAAGTTCGTCTATCGTGTTATGTATTCCTAACGCTTCGAACTTTTCGTTAGACGTGGTGATCGGTAATCCGAGGGCTTGCTTATATGCCTTTTTAATCATGCATTCTATCTTTTGTTTTTCTGCCACTTGCAACTTGAGGTATGGGGTCACATAGACTATGCGGCTGACGACGAAGGCTTGGATGAGCTGCACTAAGTTGTGTTCTTTCATGCCGTAGTTCTTGTTGGCGATTCTTCGAATCAATCTGATAGTTTGATGGGTGTTGTTCTCCAGTAACTTTATTGCTTCTCCGTTATGTCCGTTCTCGGATATTCGGAGTCCCAGAACTCTTATGTGTTGTACCTGAGGTATCGGGTAACCCCCTGCTAAGATTGTGATGTTGGGTCGTTCTTGAATGCGCTTGCGTCCTCTGCTTGTAGGTCGGTAGAGTAATAACTCTGATTTTTGAGGAGAGCATTTTAGGCCAGTGTTCTCGACGTATTGCTCTACCGTTTTAACAGCTTGTTGTAAAATCTCTTCTATGTGACCGTCGCTGCCGCCCGTCACCCATAGGGTGATGTCATCCGCATAGAGACTGTGCTGAAGCCCTTCGATGCGTTCTAGCTCTGAAGGTAGACCGAGCATCGCCACATTGAAAAGGAAAGGGGAAAGCACCGAACCTTGTGGTGTTCCCTTGTTGCCTAGTTCGAATTCTTCGGATTCCGCTTCCCCGGCCATGATTATGGCTTTACGGTTAGTAAGAAAATCTTTTATGTAATCGTAAACTCTCCGACCTACGTGTAGATTTTGCAAGTTGCGCAATATGGCCTCGTGGGTGACGTTATCAAACGCCTTGTGCAGGTCAAGACCCAGAATGGCTTTTGTATCCAGGGTGTCGGCGTCTATGATTTCATTCTTTAGCTGCAACATGACGTCTTGCGTCGAAAGTCTTGGTCTAAAGCCGATCATGGTGTGTGGGTATAGCTCGTTGTCATCCATGTATCTGACGAGACGCGTTAAAATTATTTTTTCCATTAACTTTCCGATGCAGGATGTCCATGAGATGGGCCTAAGATTTCCTATGAGAGGCTTTTTGCCCGGTTTGGGTATTAATATGATTTTGGCGGTTTTCCATTGCTGGGGTATGGCCCCCTTCTCCCAGCATTCGTTTATGTACTTTGTGAGAGCAATGACGGATTCGTCATCTAAGTTGCGAAGTGTTTTATTCGTTATACCGTCGGGACCCGGGGCGGACTTGGGATTGAGTCGTCCGAGTTCGTATCGAATCTCTGCCTCCGTTATGGAGGCGTCGAGGTCGACATTATCCTTTCCTTGGTACTCTGGGAGTCGTGTCTTTGTTGCATCTCCGACGTATGTCTGGCGTAGTTCGCGTAAGAGCTCTGCCTCTGTGCCTGCGTAGCTGTGTAGTATCCGTTGCAGGTTTTGTCTTTGTGCTGTTTTTGTGCCTTCTGGGTCAAGGAGGCCTCGGAGAATATTCCAAGTTTTGGACATTCCGAACTGCCTGTTCATTAAAGTGCACATGCCTGCCCACTGCTGCTGGGACAGCCTATTTGCGTGGTCTTCTATGTCTCTTTCGAGCGCGACGATTCTCTTTCTTAGACGCCGGTTGTGCTTTTGACGTTTCCAGCGCTCTTGCAGGCTGCGTTTGGCCTCCCACATGTGTAAGAGCTTGCTGTCCATTTCTTCCATGCCTGCCTCTTCGGGAACGTGTTTGGTGGCTTTCTCCACGCTACGCTGGAGTGTGTCTGTCCACTTCTGTATATCTTCGATTGTCTCTGTGGCATCGTCCTCTCTTATCTTACGAAAGGTGTCCCACTCGGTTAACATTATTTTTTTGCCTTTCTTTTTACGCGGGCCTGCTTGTAGCATTGTGCATACAATGTAGTGATCGCTGCCTAGATTTACGTTAGTGTTGGACCAATGCGCGTTGGATATATTCTTTGTGAATGTCAGGTCCGGCGTGGTGTCTCGACTGACGCTGTTGCCCATTCTGGTAGGGTCTTGTGGGTTAGTTATTAGCGTGAGCTCCTCGTGCTGCGCATCGTTCCACAGGTTGCGGCCTTTAACGTTTTCGATGGTGTAACCCCAGGCGGCGTGTGGTGCGTTAAAGTCGCCCACGACGATCAGCGCCTGTCTTCCCGCTACGTTTAGCACTTTGCGGAAAAGCGAGCCAAACTTTACCTTTTGTCGTGGCGGACTGTATACGTTCAGCACAAACAAGCTTCCCTCCTTTTTTCGAGACGGGAGAATTTCTAGTAGGACGTGCTCTATGTTTCGTACGCCAGTGTCGTGTTCTACAGCCGTTATATTACGATGTATCAGTGTGGTGACTGTTGCTTTTTCAGCTAGAGTGCTATATGATTTGTATCCTGATAACTTTGCGGTCCCCCCAGTTTCCTGGAGGGCGATTACATCTGGTGCTTGCTTGGTTTTTACGAATTGCTGCAGGTTACCCCTTTTACGACGAAACCCACGACAATTCCACTGCCAAATTGTGTACTCATTAAGCGGCGCCATGTTGGCTACTCGAGTTCTCTATGCAGCTGTTCTCAGCTGCAGCTGGTCTGCTGTACGGCTTGCTCTTGACCGGCCTAGCTCCTGCAGGTCGTGCGTCTTTCGATACGTTTTCCAGCTGCGCTACTCTACCTTCGAGGGCGTCGAACCTCTGAGACATTTCTACTCGCATCTGCGTTATCTGTTGTTGTAGGTCCGCGCGCATCTGCATGAATTGCTGCTGTAAACCTACGGACATTTCCTGAAACATGCCTTTTACTTCTCCGAGTGTAGAGTCGGTTTGCTCATCGGCGTTTTCCTTTGCCCTTCGCTTATGCGGTGGCGTCTCTGCACTCATCGACGCGGGAACGGGCGTCGCCGGAGCTCGAAGAGGTGTCGACGCCCTGATGGGTGTTGGCGTGGTATGGGTCATCTCTGAGTGTTTCTGATTCTTAAGCTTGGCGTTTTCCACTTTAAGCATTTTTACCTCTTCCCTTAGCGTCGCGTTTTCTCGCGTTATTTGCTCTAACAACTGTCTGATCTGTGTTATTTCCTGTTCTAAGGCGGACCCCGCGCGTGTAGGTGCAACAGCAGTGCCAGAGACCGCGTCTGCAAAGCTCACCTGTGCCTGGGGTTGTACCTCTCCTTGGGTGGATTGCAATCTTGACGTTGCCGTGGATCTTGATCGGGTTCTCGAACGGGTTCTCGAACGTGTTCTGGACCGGGTCTTCGACCTGGGCCTGCGACCGGGCTTTTCCTGACTGTTCCCCTCGTATGGTCCCGGGGGTGAGCCTTCTGTTCGCTGGCCTTCTGATCCCTCGGTGTTCTCGCTCGTTGCCTTGCCAGCTCGTTTATTGTAGTCGTTGATGCCGTATGGTGTTTCGGCCTCCGCTTCTTCTTTTCTTCGTCGCTCCCAGCGTCTTCGCCGGACCAAATACGGTATTTTGTATTTTGCCTTGCAGCGTCTGTCTCCCGTAAAGTGACCTTGTCCGCATAGCTGACATCTTGCTTCACACTGGTGTTCTTGCGTCGGATTCGCCACGCCGCATCCTCTGCATATTTTTTCGTCTGGGTTGGGGCAAACGTCCGCTCTGTGTCCCAGCATCCCACATTCGTAGCAAATGTCGATGTGTTTTCTGTACAGCGAGCACCGCACGATGAGTGCTCCGTATTTCACGTATCTCGGCACGTGAAGTCCGTCGAAGAGTACGATTACATTGTCTGTGTTGCCCATCCTCTTCGCGTGTAATATGCTTGGGTTTCTTGCTGTCACTAGGTTGTCTATAATATCTTCAGAACTTTCTTCTTGGGATATCCCTCTGATGAATCCCTTAGATGTGTTTTCCGGTGCGGCTCTGTAGGCGCTGGCTTCGTGTTCTTGCTCTCCCACTCGTATCTTCGTGATGGCTCCGTACCGCCTGGCTCGCTCTTCGGACGGCGTGCTAACGACAACAATATTCTGCTTGTAGTTTATGCATATACTGTCTTCTTCTGCTGCTTCGCGACCGACGCCAGCGGCGTTTCTCAGGCAGCAGTATATGCGTGTCTGCCTGTGCTCCGAAACGCTGAGTCCTCCTCGTGGTCGCACGATCACTTTGTAATCTTCTGCCGGTAGACGAGGAAGCCGGCTTGCATTAGCGATTTGGCGTATGGTTCGTTCACCTTTCCACTTGCTGTCCCCAGGCGCGCCCGTCGGCGCAGCAGCGTCTCTTAGCATGGTTCTCTTCGGGCCTGAAAGCCCTTCGGATGTTTTCGTGATGTTTCTTCTGCGGACTTCGCACCATCCGGCGTCGTTGGTAAAGTCCTCCGGTTGCATATCTTCTCCTTCCACACTTACGACCTCCATCGTGGGGCTAGACGCGCCGTCGAGACGGTCCGGGACGCCCCAGGCGTCCTCGTCGACGCGTTAGACCTAGCTCTCCCCGCCGCTGCGGCGGCGGATGCAATGTTTGATCTGCGTGGCGACTCAGAATTATCGGTGTCAGTGCCGAAAAAGTGGCCCACCTTGTAATAGTTGGTATCCAGGTGTTCGGCTGAACTTCCTCCGTCGATTGGTGTAGAGCTTTTAACCAAGTTCTGCGATTTTTCAACAAAAATCATTTGAAAACTGCGGAGCCTACACAACGTGCGTCCGCACTCTGTGACTCCTAGCGTCCAAACCCCCTGATGACGATGAAATGGACTTTATTTCTTCCTGGAAAACTCCGATCAGACACCCCCGAAGGGGGTCCGCCGCAGTTGCCGGCCGCGTCCATGCCGGTACTGGAATTACATGGTGAGGCAACGGAAAGGCAAGGTGCCTTTTCTATCTATCTATCTATCTATCTATCTATCTATCTATCTATCTATCTATCTATCTATCTATCTATCTATCTATCTATCTATCTATCTATCTATCTATCTATCTATCTATCTATCTAGCCGCTACGTCTGGACGCTATACTGGTCGTCTCCATAATTGTAATATACCAAAATTGGAAGAGCAGGGGATCATTGTATGATGAACACGATGCACTTGTCAAGGCATACAATACCGCAAAACGCCTGTCGCGTGCATCATGAAACCCTTTTCCTCAGTCACGTGTGGCACATACCCGCATATCACAGTTCATCTTATGCGGGTGTGTGCCACCGGTGATTCACAGTCTCAATGAACATAGTAGCCACATTGAAACGCAAGGCAAGTGAAACAGCTGAAGGCAGAACTCCCCTGGAAGACACTCGACTGTCACTCCCTTCATTTCTTATGAGGCTGGGCGATGGCCTCATGCTCACTGAGTATGATGTAAGATTGATTGAGAGCCGCTTTGTGACACGCAATGAAACTGCCGCTAAGTGCCTTGACGGCATACGGCTCTACTACAGCAATGCGGACGTGGACCGCTATATCGCACGTTGCCTCGACGCTGCGGACATGTTATGTCATCCCGCATGCGATAACATAACTGGCTATAAGAAGAGGGAGGTACACAGGGATACCCTTATCAAGGTGACCAACATGAACGCAAGTGACATGGTTAGCCTCCCGGCCTCAATTTACCTGAGCATCAGCAAGCCGTGCATGTTCACAGCCAACATCCACGTGAGCGACGGCCTCGTTAATGAAAACATTGGCATCTTATGGTACACCGAGCGGGATGGACACGGCAACATGTTGCGACTGTGGCTTGAATTTCCGACGTCCACGGTAGGCATTGTTGTCCCCGCCAGGACGAAGCACATCGCTTCCGCACACTCCCGGCCGCTTCCACAGGCGCATTGGTGCGCGCCATGGTGACTCTGATCAAGCCGTAAAAAACGCGTTTTATAGTTGCATATTACATTTTGAATACTGAAGTCGTTATTAGAAGTTCCGGTTACCTCACGAATGTGAACAGTTTGCCCTAGGAGTGCCAATCTTTTGCGCTAGGTGACGATGCGCTAGTAACGATAACGTCAACATCTTCAGTGTTGTCATTGTGGTACCGACCAACAGCGACGCCTGGCAGCGGCTTTACTGCGTCTGTCTGGGTTAGTTTTCTCAAGACCTGGGTCTTCGCCGCTCCGCCTCGAATGATCTGTCGTGTGCTCGTCCGCATGGGATAGTTTTCAACGACGATGTCAACAGCATTACGTACCAGCTTGTCGTGAAACAGTTGTGTGCGACTTATACCAGGGGCGTTTTAAGTAGCGACAACGAATGGCTTTGTCGCGCACAACTGCGATGTTTATTAATCGAAGCTTCCACGTACGAGTGCCCATGCATTTTGCGTCTATGCATGTGTCTCCGCGATTTATTGAACGTTGGCCTTACCAACGCCTCCTAAGCCGCTGCCCTGAAAATGTGCTGTTCTTTGGAGTTTGATGGAAAAATAGGCAAAACGCGCCAGCACGGGCGCCTGCCTGGGGACGAGACGCGCATAGCGCCAAAGCGTGTGTGCGTGTGTGTATGTGTGTGTGTGTGTGTGTATGTGTGTGTGTGCGTGTGTGTGTGTGTGTGTGTGTGTGTGTGTGCGCGTGTGTGTGTTGTGGGGGTGAAATAAGATGAGCGGGCGCAATGGAATAACCGGCATAGGCGAATGCGGTTCCGAGCAGTGACGATTTTCACCTTTAATAAATCGTTGAATAAATCCTTTTTGTTTGTTAGTCACAGGACTGCTTACTATTGTAGATAGGATAGGAGCGCTTGTCCTGCCCACAACGTTTCTTCCTGTACTGTGTGCTTGCCAGCCAGCACGGCCCAAGCGTGCGTCTCCAGGTGCCTACTCCTCGCGCCTCGGACCAGAGTCGATTTCAGAATCGCTTCTTGGCAAGAATCGAGCAAGAATGTTTCGCGACGTCGCGAATCGCAGCGATTTCTAATACCTCAGTATTTTTTGCATCACTTGTAGACACTGATGATGGCGGCGACGACGATGGTGATGGCGAAGACATGACCACATGTGCGCGACAAGCAGCCAAACTCGCGTCACCGTTTTGTGAGGCCACGCGACCAGATGCTGACCTTTTGGGGCGTGACCACGGGGGGTGACCGCGCCGCAGCGCTGCCAGCACTGCAAAGTGGCGGGCTTTGTACCCGTTTTAAGCCGCCCTCTTTACTGGTCATACTAATCCATAGTACATATATTTATTCATCCCGTCGTGGTATTATCAGTGGTGAGACTGTGCTAGTGTGTCAATAAATACACGTGGACGCAAAAAAAGCAACATCCGTAAAGTTGATGTCACTGCTCCTTAAAAGACACGAATTTAAAGCAAATGGAAGCATCAGTTCAGAGATTACCAGCTACAGAGTGCACGGCGGCCACTTGATAGTTTCGAGGTGGTTACAACTGTTTTTGGCAGTGCGGTAATTTTTTTCGGAGGCGTGAATCCCTCACCGACGAAGCATGACGAGTACGTTGGACTGGCGTCGCGGCTTCCATATAACGCCAAGTATAACAAGGCGCCTTTGACACAGAAGGTATTACAATCGAAAGGTCGGCAAACGTGTCTAAGGCTCTTTCTGCGGCGCATTCAGCCTATGCGAACTTTATGTTTCCATCTGTCGGATCCTACCTTGAATTTCCACTCATTTACGGAACGGAATTTACATTCCGTCGCATGTAACTCAAACTCACACCCGCATAATACTTCAAAGCGTTTATGAGTGAGAGTCGTGAGACGGAATGCAGCCCATTTATTGCATTCTTGAAGCTTCGTAACGAAATACCCCGCCAGAGAAACTTCCATAATGGCTCTAGAGCGGAGACTGAATTCGCGCGAAAGACACCGCGCGCATTGGTATACGCAGAACAGTATCTTGCCTTCGAGCAAGTGTAATGGCAACCGAAAAAGCTAGAGGGTTGATCCCTCTGTCATAGGAATCGGTATAACACGAAAGTAGAACGTGTCTTCACAGACGTAGTTGAGCGTTTGTTGTGCATTGTTTCGCCCCGAGGGCGAAGGATTGAATTCTATAGCAACAAGTTGTAATGTCACGCGAAGAACGGCAAGCAGCTCCCAACGCGTTGCTCAAGCAGAAAGGACGCACGGAACGAACATACACAAGATGAGCGCGAACTAACAACTGTCCCAGCTCGACAGTTAAAGCGCGCTGGTCAAATACAGAGGACGCACGAAACGAACGCACAAGTATACACAGGATGAGCGCGAAGTGCCACAGTTGTAACTTATTTGTTTGTGAGCAGCGCGCTCCTTTGGCAAAAGCGGCCGCTGCAGTGAGCGAAATGACCTTCGTGCTCTCTGTAACTTGAACGCAAACTTGCGGTGACAGCGCAAGACGTACAAGATAAGCGCGCGCGCAGGAGCGACCACGCGCTGTAGAAGCACACGCTCATCTCAACACGGGGGGCGACGACATTGAAAGCACGCTCTTCGATCCCGTCGCGCCATCTCCCTAGTGATAACGAAAACACGCTGATGTACCTTGATCTGTGAGTACCGCCATTGGCAAATGGTGTATATAAATAGCACGCCGTTATTACGACGAAGAACGTGCCGTTTGTGGAGGAGTCGTTTCGCGCTGCGCGCTCGGGATCGAGAGGTCGTAAGTTCGATTCCAGGTGACGAAACTTTTTCTTCTAGTTTTTTCTTTGCCATATGTTAGTCTTTATATTTTACAACGCCATATCCGTGACGGAAATGCGTCAGTGGAGCCGTGGTGGACCCCGGCATAAAACACTTTCGTGTTAAAATCGAGAAAACAAAACATCTGCTGTGCATAGACGGTCACCCGCTTATTTTTGTCGAGATGGCATGACCGCAAACACCGATAGTGACATGGGATGACCTCATCGCCTTTCCATGCTAGAGGAGTCCGGTGAAAACTACGAGACTGGAGGACTCCGGCAAAAAGATAAAATATTGACACTTCCTAGACTTTGATTAGGTTACACAGTACACACAGTATCAGCTTGAGAAACGGAGTTCAGCTAACGTTTACTGTTTTGTGCGTAGGCGTGGTGATATTTCGTGATTCTTTATTCGTTCTTCACCCTCGTACAAGGTAGATATTGTATCTTATGATACACAGTGTAATATTTCGTGTAGCGGAAGTAGTGGTACATATACTCGCTTTGTGAGACGTATCACGATAGAGATTCAAGGTACCCAAACAGTATCTAAGATACCTGAATATTTGGCACTACTCAGCACTGTTCTTACATAGGGGACTAGTTTTGTAGCATAAGGTACACTTGCCTAGCCGGAGTCCATTTCGCGTGGATCCTCATGAGCCGTGCTGCGCATGCGCGAGGATCAGTGATGTCACACAGTTGGCTCACCGGAGCCGGCATCTCACGCGCTCTCCCCCACCACAGCGCGGGATTTGCCGCTGCTCGTCGACGTGTTCGGGAGGATGGGCGTCGTAGCCGCAGCAGACACACTGGCATCGGCGCGCGCGCAGACTCCGGTACCGCCGTGCGCGACTCGCCGCTGCTGGTCTGCGCATTCGAGAAGAGTGACGTCGTAGCCATGGCAGACACACTGGCGCCGGCGCGCGCACAGCTATTCGCCTTCGCTGTGCAGTCGCCGTCTGACACTGTGCTGGAGCCGCTTGATAGCACCTCTTACTGGCGTCTGCAGGTGGGTAACGCCATGGAGAAGGAGAGCGCAAATGCTGCTCAACGGCGCAAAAGTGCCCAGAAGCTTATCTCATCGGATCCCGAAGTAGTTTACTGGCAATTAGCGGTTCAGCGTACGAAGAATGAACAGAAGAAGGCTAATAATCCTACACAATCTGGAAAGCTAAGAATAATCAGCTGAACCTTTGCTCACGCTACGTATATCCTGGCATATCCGAGCTAAGCCACTGCAATTTTTTTCCATTAGAAATGAATTAGGGCACTTCTATTATTGGTGCACGGGCGGTTATGCACCATACAGGCATCAACGTCCGACCAACACACCTGCTGAGGGTCATATAATTCTACTGCCGCACCTTCAGCTATACTCAGAATTATTCCGCAACTGAGAAGGAGGCTCTTGTGGTAATAAACGTTGTGTGTTACTTCTTATCTCACATCAACGGATGAAATTTTCCCTTACATATGGATAACCAACCATGAACCCACATTATGAATGTGTCAAATCCTAGAGGAAAACTGACCGGAAACGTTATCTCAGCAATCGCGACAAGTTTCTGTTTCGGCGCTGCGAATGGTACGGTGGTCTCGTCGAGCACGCCTAGTTATAGAGGTCGATAGTGATGTGTATGGGGTAGCGCTAGAACTTATACAAGGACGTCCTTTTATTCCTTCTAGCGTTGCCCCATACACTTCACTATGAACCGTAACCGACTCGCCCACCTTTCAGTCATTCTGCTAGTTATAAAGGGTCGGCGGCGCGAACAAATCAATTTTCTCTTTGCTGTCGCTAAGCCACTGCTCGAGAAGCAAGCTCTACTGCACACTCGGTGGCGGACTGCGCAATGTTTTGTGGGCCACTAAATAATGATCGATCTATGTTTGTTTCATACAAACTTTCTTGTAGGCATCTAGATGGTCATGCAATGTGTTCACAGAAAATCGATTTCCATTGAGCGTTAGTTTTCGAGCTTCTTTTACATTGCTCCGCTTTATACACTTACCCTTCCCCTTTAAGGCGGTAACGTCGCAAGAATTTGTAATCATTTCCTTTGAGTGTCCCTTTCTGCCATTGAACACAGTCGACATCTTTCCCGACAGATTTATTGCTATACTTCAGCCAAATGGACTGGTCGGTTTTCAGAAACTGGAAAAAAAGATGCAGTGCTGATTTTCCTCTTATCTGACATACTTCATTCAAAAACTCAATCATGTGTTGATAATTATACACACAGCTGGGTAGTTCATACATTACATTGGCACCACCTAAACCATACCGCTTCCCAGTGGTCGCACATACATAAATATGTAATACTAATTGCTGAGGCTTCATATTCAAAACCACGTTGTGATTAAGATGTACGCTGTTGTGGAGGGCTACAACGTTTATGATCATGTGGTGTTCTGTACCGTGCACGAAACAACCCATTTCGCAAAAATTACGGTGATGCTGTCGGTGTCGTTCGTGAACGATGAATCATCTCATCCGTGACCAATAAATTGAGAAAGATGCAAATGAAAGAAATAAAAATAAATGTTCCGCTTGAGTCGAACCGAGGCCGTCTGCGTGGCGAGCAGGTGTTCTACCACACTGCCACACTATTTCTTGAAACTGCTGCGGACACTGTATACGTATATGAATGTCATGTAGTGAAAGGAGTCTTCTTAACGCATGTAATATTGCGTTGCAGAAACGTAGAACCGCACCAGGCGTCAGACATTTCAATTGCGCAACGAGTGGGTGTTTTAAAGGCCCACCCATTGCAAAGCGGTCACACATAATGAGCATCATCAGCAGCAAAAGCATCTACAAAGTGAGCGGCTGCGTAGGTTCACGTGTTGCCTTACACACGCATAGTGGGTCCATCGCTGATTTAAAAAACGAATAATTATGGCTTAGTGGACATCAACCACTATACTTGCAGCAGGCATTCTAGGATACTTTGAAATGGCCAATGTAACGCGCAACGTTACGCGCCAACGTCACGCGCATGATTGAGGCATGCACCGAGAACCGAAGTCACGCTAGCAATTGAGCAGGCGATACGCACGGGGCCCGATTACGATATCGCGTTCAACCCTTCAAGTCGAAGCTCAAGCGTCCTCCAAGTTTTATCTCTATCGAAATGCGGCCTCCGCGGCCGGGATACTCTCCTGTATCCAGTGCCTAACAGAAAAATTGTCACACCGTTTAACAGTTTCAGAGAAGATAATAAACGGTATCGTAATACTTAGCATTTCTCATTCTACCAACTGACCTGATTGCTATTAATGTTAATATTCTGTTTTCCCTTTTTCCCGCTAGTCTTGATTTCTTTCTCTTGCACTCTAAGCACTGGCAAGGGTATCACAGGAGTAAAGAGGCCGAGTTACTCTTTAGAGCAATATTTTATTCTCGCAAATCACCGGATGGAGTGAAATGCATTGGACATTATGTGTGATAGGGGAAAGCGAAATTTGCTTTACGCTACACCTTTCTCTAAGAGATTGGAATGTCCATGCACTCTTCTGCATGAGAGAATAAAACAAAGTTATACTCCTTCTCCCGATCAAGATCGATGTGCCAGCATACTGCGAGCGACGAGTACTAAATATTAAGCACACATATAGGCAGTAAAGAGCACTGTATTTGTTTGTTGGGGCGCTGGAGACCATTACTCGAAACAAAAAGTGTTTCCAGCACCTCCCGGTACTTTCAGCGCACTTGGAAGCGCTGGGAACGCCTAATATCTGCTTTGTTAGCTTCGGATTAGTGTAGTTAGGTCGGCAAATATGAACTCACTGCGTCGAACATGATCGAAACTATATTGGAACGGTTTTTAAATTATTCGCATTTCAACGTTCATGTTTCGCGCTACGAACATCGCACACGCAGTATGATGGGCTTAGCGTAATGGTCGGTTTATTTAAATCCACGCACATGGACATACATTACTTCCTGAACTTCGCGATCTCCCATTTAATAGAGCGAAATTCTTGCTAATAGTTATTTGCTAACTTTTGCTAATGTCTTCGAGAAAATTGATTAATGCAGCAGATGATGACAGCGTGAGAATATTTTTTTCCGCAACAACACATAAGCTGGGTATAGGCTACTCTTTCATGCTTAAGAGTCTGAGCAGGGGTGCTGACAAGGCGTCCTTTCTAGGTTCTTGCCAAAACGACTAAAGCCCCTCACAGTGACGGACCCGTTCGGGGTCAGAAATTCCAGGATATTGTAGACTATGTATTAGAGCAGCACCAAGCTAAATTTTCGCCTTCCCCGTTGAACTAAAATATATATTTCGTAGTATTCTGCAGGATCGACTTTTAGAGGCAGTCCGCGATGATGTTGAAGATGGGGGCGCATTCAACTTTCCAAGTGCATGTGACATGTCAATTGATAACTTTTTAACACGAAAGTGTTTTATGCCGGGGTCCACCAAGACTTCAGTGACGTATTTCCGTCACGGAAATGACGTTGAAAAAATACACACAATCAGATGGCAAAGAAAAAAAGGCACCGTCAACGGGCATCGAACCCACGACCGCTCGGTCCGCAACAACAGATGCCGGGCACGCTATCCACTGCGCCACGATCACAGACTCCGAAGGCTTTACGAACGCGCCTTTTATATCTCCCACTCCCCCGGTCGGCTGGGTGGTGTTGACCTCTCGGAGTGGTAAGGTAAAGTAATTCGTCATTGCTGTGGCCTCCGCGACTAGCACCTGGAACGCATTACGCGTCCGTGCCATTCGGCGCGTTTTCAATAGAAGTTGAATTTTGTCAATGCCTTAACACACCGCGAGGTGGCGACGTTTGCCCAAGCGTCGTAAAAGCGTTGGCCTCGCTGAGCATCACGCGAATACAAACAAAAAATAGCTCTGCGACGCGCGCTTGCCTCACCTGGCTGTAACACCGCGTTCCATGCTCACGCGCTCGCCCCGAGAAAAATCGCGGCCGGGCTACCGGGGCGGCACGACGCGCTTTGCGTTTCCCTCTAGTCCGACCGTGGTGTTCACATTTTAACATGCCACGGGATGACAACCAAGTTCTACGTCCAATATGCGACGCTGTTCTGGCTATCACACCTCGTTCTCTGATTACGCTTTCGCCGTTAACTACTACAGCTACCACAAGGGTTTGTTTAATCATTTAACATGGACATTAGTCGTCGGGATGGAGATAGCACCAATCATCAAAGTGGGTGCATCCACGTTAAAGGGCGCCATTAGCTGCCAGACATCAATATACATTGTGCAAACTCTCTTATATCAATGTACAGTAAGTATTCAGTTACTTCTGTAAGGGCACGCTTTACTTTCGTGTTATTCCGATTCCTATGACAGAGGGACCAACCGTGTTTTTTAGACCTACTTTCTTTCCATCTCACGGCACCGTTGTGCGTTTCCGAGATGAATGTTGCAGCCAGAGTAATGGAATATGAGTAGGATCCCGTTTAGCCCCTGTTCTTAGCGAAATATATTTAGCACATAGTGACAAGCGCATTGCTGAGCGTCTAGATAAAACTTTTGTTTGTTGTTTTAGCTACGTAGATGATTGTCTTTTCATTCTTAATTTTGACAACTTGCTCGATAGTGAAAGTTCTGTTTTAGCATTTTAGATATTTTTAAGACGTGTGCGGGAGGACGGCGGTTCACTGTCAATGGCCCCATCCAGTTTTGAGAACTGTGCCTCAGCTTCACGGGGCAGTGGATACGCTGGATGTGCAATCCACGTTCCAAAAAGAGGTTCTAAATTATGCATCAGCTCATTCCAAGCTGGTTAACCAGGGAATTGTGATGAACCGTCTGCGTGCGGCTTTGCAGAAGTCCTTCCCGCACAGCGTTCAGGCTAGCTTGAGTGGACAGATTACACGTCTTTATAAGGCGGACTACCCTCGGGAAAACGCGCTGTAGGTTGCTGAAGCGCGCTCAAGAGAGCTTACCGCTAGCTTCATGGGGAAAGCAACCAAGGTGTATCTAGACAAACGCAAGCTACGGGTTGCAATCCCGTACGTTCACAGCGCTTCCAATCGGCTCAAGAAAGTGGCGCAAAATGCAGTATTGGCGTCCTGTTCACGGCTCCTAATAAGCTACGGTGCCTATGCTACGCAGTGACGGAGTCTGAGAAGCCACGGTGTTCTAAGGAACCCCCATCGAAGTTTACAGCTTGTAGAACAGGAGTCGTGTACTTCATTCTACTTGCCTGCGGCTTGCCTGCGGCATAGGCCAGATGAGCACACGCGCCATTGAACGGCTCTGGGAGCACCGTACGGCTGTTAGTTCACTAGCAGGGGGAGGTTTATTGGAGATGAACTGTAAAACGTGCGAAGGTTGTATCCCAGCATATGGCGCTACTTGTCTGATGTATGTTGGAGGCGAACAAAGAGAAAGTGAGATAATAGAGGCTCTGGAAATTCACAGGGTGCGTGAGGGTTTTGTTAGCACTCCATTAAATGCATTAAAAAAAAACATTGTCTAAAAAAGAGTTGGACTGCAAGCAAAAACCGCGTGTGTGCAGGCGGTACGGATGGGATGGGTAAAATTCCTTTTGAATAACTTTGTCTGTGACGTGGCACCTGCGTGTGCTCAATGTGATTCTATATATTCTGTCTTTCATGTGGATAAAACATAAGTTTATTTCTAGCGCTTGCCCTGTGTCCTTTTTTGTAGTCCTTGTGCGTCTTCGCTAGTAACATAGTAGCATTAGGTCAATACCAACTAGCCCAGTTACATGTAATAACCTTCTGTTTCGTTGCCGCATGTGCGGACTGGATTCTGCGTTTTTAATTAAGAACATGAAATGACAGATAACCGAGATTGCCTATAGCATTAAAAAAAGAAGACATTCGTTGTCTTCAGTGTGTTCTTCAACAACCAGCGCAGAAAGGGCAAGGGACAATAAAAAGAACATACACGGGTGCTGTCTTCCAACTGATGGTTTTTAAATAAACGCATATGTATACATGTCATCATACCACATTACGTGAGCGCTCACAAAAATTGCGTAACCATCCTGAACAGGTTAAGCAGAAAACACTTATCAGACATGACGAAATACATAATAACCAAATGCGCAGAGGAACCGACGAAATGATATCAGTGCTGTGGACCATAGTCTACGCTGTCAGGAAAATCCAGCTCTTTTAGGGTCAAGGCAAGAGAGGGCTTGCTGTCACAGTTACCCTCGGCAATAATCGAGGCCTCAATGATCACTCTGCTTTGATCATTTGCATGTTTGGGCAGGACCACGGTCTGTTCGAACGCTGGAGTACAGCTGCACTGCGAGCAGTGCTGAGGAAGGAACCCATCATTTCTCTTCTGTACCTTCAAATTGTGTTCTTGTAACCTGACGTTCACACATCGCCCGGTCTCTCCAAAATATTTTTGACCACAGGAAAGGAGAACACTGTACGCAAATTTGTCGGCACATTCAACAGAATGGTTTTTATGTTGGCCCTTACACTTGCGCGGTGCCTGCTTCCCAGAGCATGTCCTAGCACACAATTTATGCAGTTTGTGCGGCGCGAAAAACACGACAGAAACACTCAAACGTAGGCTAGCTCAGCCATTGGCTCTGTTTTCGACCAGCGCACAGACAACACGTTAAAAGCTGCCAAAATAAAAGCCCAATCTCATACTTTGCGTCAATGTGGTGCTGCGGTAGTGTGTCGGACACGCAATGCCAGGTGCGTGAGCAGGTCATGGGTTCGATTCTCGCTCGCTAGCCTTTTTTGCGCATTTTTTGTCGTACTGCTCCTTATCAATTCATCATTACGATCTGCGCATGACGAATGTTGCCAAAAGTAATCTTGCAGCCCAATTTCGGTCCGAGTTCTACCGTACATGACTCTCTGTGGAGAGCTCCTGCTGCTCTGTTTCCCCAGGCGTTCTGTTACTCTGTTTAGGTGGAGTACCACAACCATGTCTGGAGCCATCACTATACTCTTGCTCATGTACACGTCATTTACTGTAGGAAAGGGAGTGAAATATGGGACGAGTACTCCCCCAAAGAGTGTTATCGTTGGTCTCTTAGTATTTAGTGCTTCAGTATGCACGCAACAGTCTTTTATTTCTTTTATGCCGCAACATGGCATTTTATTGCTTGCTTGTGTTTCTTTTTTTCTCCCTCTTGTCTGCCATATTTATGTACACAATATAACTAGCTTGGAAAACTACATTTCCGCTCTGCTTCTCCTGTACCTTTGAAGTGTTTTGGGGTCTGGTCAAGCGGTCATAACTGAATTTTTTCCAATTCGCGCTCTGCTGCTCTGCAACGTTTTTGTGGAATATTGAAGCATACAAAGCGCAAATGCATTTAACAGCGATTGCCAGAATATCAGGATCGACGCACATGCACTGCATTGTAACATTTATATAGAACAAGTTTATCAATTTAGAACACTTGATTCATAGCGGAGGTAACACTTGTATAAGCCATGGAAAAAACATAATTTCATATAAAGAGCGTCTTACTACCATGTCGCGAAGTTGTGAGTGATGGTGAATAATGAAGAGGTCAAACATTGAAAGGTCGAGTTATTTTGCAATGAACTTCAGAGCAGATATGCATGACACGGAATAAGATACGAGAGATGGCACAACACACGTCACTTACTTCAATACTTACTTCAAGCACACCTATCAAAAACAATTGTTACATCAAATGTTATTTCTAATTGCATGCTGATAAAGCCACCCTCACAGGTATACTGAGAATTCGCCCATCGCCTGGGCTCAGATGATCGCGTGCTGGCGTGACGAGTACCCCTAGCGATTTAGGCCTACCGAGCTGCTCGGCTTCCTTTGCCCAGTCACGTATAGACAATTTTCCACTCTTAAGTGGCCATGTTTGATCGCGTGATCTTGATTCTCCTTGGCCAGCGAAGCGGCGGGGGCTTTACCACACAAGCTGGTCCCAGGAAGGTCTAAGCAAGTCACATGCTCGCGCAGCAAAACAGCGTTCCATATGCAGTTGCTGAAATGTTGGCAAGGTTGAGGCATTGGGGTTTGTTTGCCACGTACTCCACCACAGCGATACATGTTATGTTTATTTTACTTCGCATTTGCATAGCATTCCTTTGAGTGTTGCACATATAACCGGCGGCAACTTCGGTTACAAAAGAACATTGCTGCAACTACGCAGACGCTACCGCCCGCTTCAATACGAACTCGCGCTTGCTACTTTCTCACTCTCTTCAGAGCAGTAAATGAATGGTGAAATCGGCTCTTGCTTTGTGTGATATCCAGATAGGGATAAACATCAGGTATATTCTGCATTCAATATTGAGATCAGCTGTTTGTTCAGGTTCACCTGCTAAGCCTTGTCTCCGAGGCTTTGAGAATACATCTTTGAAGTAGTGCAATATGCAGCAGAGTACGCCTGTCTCGCACCCAGGCTGCCGGGGAGCCGGGCGGCCAGACGCCGTGCCCAGACGGGCAGCCAGACGCCGTGCTCTCGCGCCCAGACGCCGTGCTGTCAAGGCGCGCGTGAGTTAACTAAACAGGGCAAGCTGCAGTTCTGAGGCTCTAAAGTGCAAAAAAGTACCCGTTCACGCCGCTTCCGCGTATAAGAGCTCCTCTGGGCACTACTGCGTCATCTTTGGATGCCGAAACAAACAGCATAACAGGAGAATATTAGCGCTGCCTGCAACTATTACGACCCTCCACGGGAATGGTGCCGCTGCGGTGTTTTCAGCTTCGCCCCGAGGGGATAATAGTAATTCAAGCAGAAAAACTAGGCGCTGATTGCAAATGCGCGAGAAGTGCACTAACTGCGTGTAGTCTATAGTGTGATGCCCACCTATTCTATTTTACGAACCTAATTTGCGTGACATGCAGCTGGTTTGAAGGCAGACGCAAGGCTTGTGTGGGTGCACTTGAAATTTTCTAACATTTTAGACAAGAAGACCTCGTTCGAGGTAGTGTGCCACACTAAGGACGCACGTCAAGGAGCCACGAAAAATTTCACCATCCCCCACTAAAGGGAACCATGTGGAGATGCGAAGGAGCGCATGGGTCGACTTAAAGTTCCGTTCATCACGGGCACCTTGCCCGATGTCCTTGCATCTGGAGCACACCATGAATTCACTGTAGTTGCGGTTGCTGTTACTCGTCCCGAACTCTTGTTGGAGCACGCCACGCCGGTTCATCGCGCGTCTGCAGAATCTCGTTCCCCGACGCGATCATGTTATGGCTGCGAAAGTGTAAGGGAGAGAGGCCACAGCGTCTCACTCAGCCCCTTACACAGGCCCGAACCCGTGAGCGCGTACCAGCACACGTGGTTTTGTCTGCGTTACGGCAAGCTAGGACAGCATACGGCAGCCCGGGCCCCTAAAGTGCTCTGCACGTATCATCATCAAGGCGGTCGACGAACAAGCCAAACAAGATTACTCCTTGGCGCGAGCGCGCGCTCTGCACGTATCATCATCAAGGCGGTCGAAGAACTAGACGAAGAAGACTTCTCCTTGGCGCGAGCACGCGCTGAATGTGTTACAGATGGCTATGGTAGGTTTTAGAAAGCGGACGGTCGCCAATGGAACTACGGACAAAGCCCAGCGCAAAAGCTGCTTCGCATCTAAAACATGTATGAACCTGCGGTACCCCGTGTTGGCTGCTAGAACAAGGCGTCACTGCCCGACCAACGGCGGCTCGCTTTTGCTTCTGCCGACTCGAATTTCCTTCAACTGTCCCATTCATCCTGATTCTTAGTCACACCACTAGGATATGTTCTAGTACACCTACTCATTGCCTCGCCGCTTCAGTACCACGTGACAATGGGAAGGTTAACTGCTAACAGGCGATCGCGTGCGGCTCTGCGTGCCTCTCCGCTAACCTCAGCGGCCGTCGTGACGTTACCTGTCCGATTAGTTCACGTCACGAGCAACATACGGTATGAAGTGGGCCAACAAAAATATATTTGTCTGCTCAGAGTCGGGCTAGAGGGGAGACGCGAGACGTGGGCGCCTCTCCGCTCAAGCGCAACCCTGGTCTGCTACCAGGTGCTCGGGCTCCCTGTTATTTCTCCTCGAACGGCGACGAGGAGCCCTCGGAGAAGTGTAGAGGTGAGCCCGCGATCGGAACGTAGCGGAGAAAAGAGCGAAACGCAAGCGTCGCGTTTCTATTACAAAACGCGCGTAATTTCGGTAGCGTTGGCGGTACACTAGTGCACAACTGTAGCCCCACAGCTAAATTTAAAACTGTGGGTGCCTTAGGCGCTGTTTCATGATGATTGGTAGATCAGTCTAGCAATGCATGACAACCCGACATGGCCACCTGTGAACATGTTTCAGCGCAAGCAACATGCTGAGTCCAGTTATGCAGTAGGCATAACCAGACATGAGGCTTCGAAACATCAACCAACGGCACAGTTGTCTGCTGCAGCACCAGAAGAAAGGGAGGCCATATTAGCATGTTATAAAGAAGCCAAGGTAGGCACCATTGTTAACTCCTGAGATTTGCAATAAACCCTACAATTATAGAAACACTTTACGCAAAGTCTGTGCAAAGCCAAGGTAAACATTGGGGCCGCTCATGGAAACCAGGCCATGACAGCCGATTTTCGAACATAATCCATGTTACGTGAGATAATCCTTAGCGTTCAGAAAAAGTCTGGCGAAATTTTGGCGCATTTGGTCGGGCACCGAGTTTATAATTACATATTTTCATAACTACGAGAGAGGCCTGAAAACCTTGGCGTAATAAGCTCCTTGCTGTGCGAGCGTCTGAATTCCGCCGAACAGGCCAGCGGCGCGTGCAATCTAGCCATTTCGGCTTTCTTCAGTCTGGCATTTTAATTTATTAATTTCCAACGGCTGATGCTTTCGCAGAAGACGATGGCTCCCCTTCATGGAGCACATGAAGTGGCATGCGCCATGACAAAATAGCGGTCACCGGCTATGGGCAGGGTTCATAGCCGGTGACTTTTAGGTCCTATTTTGTACTGATGTATTCTTGTACGGTGCATTTTTAAATATACGTACTGGTGCAATAGACCTCTTACTTCAATTTCTGGCTGAACACCCAAAATTACTGTGTGGCCGTGTCATGGGCCCTTTAAACCTCAGCTGTAGCCTTTTGAACTGTGCAGTGGGTCGTCATCTCCAGCCCCTTCTACTTGGTCCGCCTCTTCGGCTCCTTTTGGACACAACACAGTTCGTGCTGAAAGTCGGCCCCGCCTTGACTGTCTCTGTCGTGTATCGTCGCGGAGTGCCCGCTAATAAACGTCATTACAATTTGGTGGAGAGTGCTGTGCCTTCAAAACAGTATCGTCCCTTATTCGATGCCCTTGGCTCTTCGGTCCCGAACCTTGCCAGCTACCATGCCTTAAGACGCCTCCAAGCAAACACCCCCGCCTGCACCGACCTCATGTCCCAGTGTCCCTCGTATCCGCGACACTCCAGTCTTCACTGCCGCAGATGGTACCGACGTGGATGACTGGCTCGCGATTTACGAGTGCAGGAGTGGCCCCAATAAATGGGACGAGGCTGGAAAATTGACCAACCTGGTTTTCTACGTCGCGGGTGTGGCGGGCCTGTGGTACAACAACCACGCATCAAATTTTACAACGCGGTCCGACTTCAAGACCGCATTATCAACGTGTTTGTCCACCCTGCATTCTTAAGCTGCAGGCAGAACAGCGCTTACGTGAACGCGCTAAGCAGGCCGGTGAATCATTCACCAGCTACACTGAAGACGTCCTCGACTTGTGTCAGAAAGCCGACGCTATCATGTCCGATTGTGACAAGATCGGCACATCATAAAAGACATCGACGACGATGCCTTCACCATGCTTCTCGCCAAGCACCCTAGCACAGTGGCAGAGGTCATAACGATCTGCCAAAGCTATTGTCACGGGGTCGTGACGTCGACGAATACAGCACTCGTCGTGTTTAGGCTGAAACTCCTTATTTGGCCGAACTTGTGGCCGGGAAATGAAAACTCAAGCTACAGCAATACACGCTGTACGCTGATATCGGCGAACAGGGCGTCGGTCGTCGATAAAACTGACAAGCGGTCAAGCGCGTCGTCTTTTATACAGTCGCTATCGAACTTTCCAGCGATATCGCTGGTGGCGGCGTTATCTCTCGACAAAGCTGGAATATTTGCGTGCGCCGCGCAATCATAACAAAACGATCTACTACAATCGCAAAGCTTGTCAAACACTGCTTCGCGGAAAGCGTCGAGCGTCGATAACCGTCCTTGCTGGTCAAACCCGAATACATCAAAATGAAACAAGAAGTGGGCTTGGCACTATGAGGAGCTGCGCCGGCAGTGGTCGATGACCCGTCGCTCTCCATCACGCGACGCCGAGCTCGATGGCTTGTCGACCATATCCGACCACTCTGCGTTGCTTGCAGAGATGAAGTCATTCGTGCGCGAGGAAATCGTGCGCCAGTTCTCGCTGCTGGACTTTGCTCCAGCACAGAGAACGTCGACCACACTTCTGCTTCCACTCCTTCGAGCAATCAAGCAGGAAATCACGGACGTCATGCCCGAGTACCACCAACACCATCCGGCTCCGGAACCACTGAGTTACGCCCAAGTTCTTGCAAGAACACCCCCAAGAATCCCTACGGCTGCCCCACACATTTACGCCGAAGCCTCCGCTCGATCTCAGTCTTTCGAAGCGGATGTACCAGCAACCTACGCCGACGTCACGCACAGGCCACGACTGTGGCCCACCATGCAGTCATATCAGTTGCCGCCCCGTCAATCCCGTCCTGCCCCATGGGCGGGCCCTGACCCAGCGAACCGATGGCGTTCACCTTACAACCGCAGCATATGCGTCGCATGCGGTTACGCCGGCCACGTGACGCACGATTGCACGGTGTGCAGCCGCCTAGTGTCGCGTCGCCTGCCACCAGCCAGTCGAACCGCTCATATTATGACCCACCTACGCCTGTGTCACCGACGACTCAACCAGCTCGTACTACCCGTCGTTCACCGTAACCACGATGCCGCTCACAGTCACCGACGCGGCCACGTCCGGTCCCACGCGACCAGGAAAACTAATCGTCGCAGTCCGCGAGGAAAGGGCTGCGATGCTATGGAATTGCGAATGCCCTCAGCGAAGCTCATCGAACGTGATAGACGTTCTTGTGGACGGTGTTCGCGCATCTGCCCTTATCGACACTGGAGCCGCTGTATTCATTATGGACGCTAAACTTAGCCGTCCACTACGAAATGTGACGGCGCCACCTTCCAGGCTCTTCCTCCGTACAGCAATCGCCCAAAGTATTGACGTCGGAGCGGTGTGCACAGCCCGTGTCATCATTCAGGACGCTCTGTACGCCATCGAATTCATCATAATTTCTTGATGCTCTCACGACGTCATCCTGGAATGGGATTTTCTCGCCGGACACGACGCCGTAATTCATTGCGCACAAGCCGAAATGGAGCTCTCACCATTCTCAGATTTCAGGCCGGCAGACAGTCTATCTGCTGCGACCAAGGTACTCGTCAAAGACGACACCACAGTTCGTGCAACTGCTATGTCATTCTAATGCATCAGTCTCTGCGACACCGTTGCACTCATTTCTCCATGTGACCGCGTTTTCATTAGGAAAGGCTTCCTGGTGCCATTTGCGACCGTGGAAGCCACTCAGGGTGACACCAATATTTTTGTTACCAACCCATACCCGTTCATTTTTACGTTGGTTTGAGGGGAATGTCTCGGCAGAGCGGAACCGCTCGAAGACGCACAACTTATGGACGGACCGGGCGACACGCACTGCTCCAGCTACCGTACGATCAGTGCTGTTTCTACATCTGATTCGTCATCCGATGATGTATTTGGTTCCTCGATTGCTGACAGCCTTACGTCGGTCAACGTTTCCAGCTTGTATGCCTGTTGGAAGAATTTCGTTCTTCCGTGAATATCGCGCAAACTTCTCTCGGCCGCACGTCTGCTGTCACGCATCGCATCGACACTGGCGCCCAACCACCACTGTGGCAACGTCTATCTCGCGTATCTCCAACAGAGCGTCGCGTGAATAACGAGCAAATCGAAGACATCCTTCGCCGCGATGTTATTCGACCCTAAAACAGCCCGTGGGCGCCTCCTGTCGTTCTCGTTGCGAAGAAGGACGGCTCTGTGAGGTTCTGTGTGTACTACCGACGACTGAATAAGGTGACCCGTATGGACGTTTATACGCTACCTAGACAAGTCCACACCATTGACAGTCTGCAAGGAGCAGAATTCTTTTCGTCGCTCGATTTGCACTCACGGTACTGGCATGTCCCCATGGCTGATGACGCTTGACCGAGGACAGCCTTTGTCACGCCCGACGGCTTGTACGAATTCAAAGTCATGCCGTTTGGGCTGTGTATTGTTCCCACGACCTTTGAGCGCATGATGGATGCGGCCCACGTGCCTGTGCTACCTCGACGACGTTGTCGTTTTCATCCCGGATTTCTCCAGGCATCTGAAACGCCTGCGGTATGTTTTGACGCGTTTGAGCGACGCCGGGCTAGAACTGAACCTAAAGATGTGGCGATTAGCAGCACGGCAGCTGGCAATACTAGGCTACGTCGTGTCCAAGGACGCAATTCCAGCCGATCCAGCCAACCTTCGGGCCATGACAGAGTTCCCCAAATCTACGTCCGCCAAAGGACTGTGCAGTTTCGTAGGACTATGCTCCTAATTTCGGTGCTTCATCCGAACATTCGCGACTATCGTGCGCCCCAGAAGAAGCTCTTTGGTAGCAAAGGGCCCCTCAATTCGAGGTCGTCAGAGTGCGACGGCGCTTTCGCAAAGCTCCGTCGTTTGTTGACGGCGCCTCCCATACTACGCCACTACAACCCTACGGCCCCTACAAAGGTACACGCGGACGCCAGCGGTAATGGCGTCGGCGCTGTCCTTGCGCCGCGCGAACCTGGGTTCCCGGAATATGTCGTGGCATATGCAAGTCGTGCCCTTACTAAAGCCGAGACCAACTACACCGTTACGCAGAAAGATTGCCTGGCAATAATCTGGGCCCTTACGAAGTTCCGACCTTATTTGTATGGTCGCGCATTTGATGTCGTCACGGACCATCATGCACTGTGCTGGTTGTCGTCATTGAATGATCCCTCAGGCCGTCTCGTCCGGTGGGCACTTCGCCTGCAAGACTAGGACATCCGCGTGCTGTACCGTAACGGAAGCCGTATCGATGTTCACACCATCGCTACCGTATAGCGCAAGGATAAATCGATCGCCTCGCTGATAGACATGCTCACTGGTCCGTCGGCGACACCAACCACTCGCGCGTTGTGTCGTCAAGCTCACCATTTCGCCGTTTGCGACGACCTCCTCCACCGACGCAATTAGAACGGCGACGGCCGCCAGTGGCTACTAGTATTACCCCGCTGTCTGCGTTCTCAAATATGCAAGTCGTTCCACTCTGATTCGCAGAGTGCACAATCTGTGGTCGAAAACCTTCCACCGCATTCGCCAACGATACTTTTGGCGAGGGATGTACGCCTAGGTGCAGAAGTTCCTTCGCTCCTGCATCGATTGTCAGCACCGCCAAACTTCAATGCACCTGACTCGCAGGTCTGAATCTCTACCTTGCCCTGACCGACTGTTTGGGCGCGTTGGCGTCGATTTGTATGGGCCACTTCCTCTGACCTCCGCTGGTAACCGCTGGGTCATCGTCGCTGTCGACCACCTCACAGGATACGCTGAAACTGCCGCACTCCCAGCGGCTACAGCGCGCGATGTGGTCTCCTTCCTGCTCCACTGATTCATGCTGTGTCACGGTTCACCCCAGGAGCTGCTCAGTGATCGAGGCCGTGTCTTCTTGTCGGAAGTCGTCGATGCCATTTTCAAAGACTACAACGTTGTTCACCGCAAAACGACTGCTTACCACCCGCAGACGAATGGCCTCACCGAACGCTATAACAGAACGCTTGTTGACGTGCTCTCTATGTACTTCGCCGCTGATCACACCAATTGGGATGCTATTTTGCCCTTCGTCACCTACGCGTACAATGACGCCCCTCAGAGCACTACTGATTTCCCCCCTCTTTCTTACTGTATGGCAGGCACACAATCGACACAATCCTTCCATACAAGCCGGATGGATCTAAGTGTGCGCCTATTTCTACCACAGTCAGATTTGCTGAAGAGTGTCGCGAACTTGCCAACACATTTACTACACATGACCAAGAGCGGTAGAGGAGCATTCGCGGTGACACAACAACTTTTGAGCCCACGTTCCTCCCCGGAGCGCTCGTATGGCTTTCGACCCCTACCACTGAAACTGGCGTCTCTTCAAAAGTACTGCCCAAATACGAAGGTCCCTACCATGTCGTCGAACGCGCGTACCCTGCAAACTACCTGATCGAACCCATTGACCCATGTTCGGACATGCGCCGTCGAGACCGCGACATTGTCAACGTGGAGCGCCTCAAGGCCTACCATGACCCACTCATAGTGACAAGCTGTTAGGTCGCCAGACGGCTCCCTTTTCGTACCCGGGATAATTGTTGTGAAGCCTTGGAACTGTGCAGTGGGTCGTCCTCTCCGGCTCCTTTCGGACAGAACGCGGGTCGTGCTGAGAGTCGGCCCCGCCTTGGTGGCCCTATCGTAAAAAAACAGCGTTGCCACTGTCTCCCAGTGCCCTTCAGCGCACTGGTTGGCACTGGAAACGCTGTACAATGTGACCCAGTGTCTTACAGCGCACTGGGAGGCACTGCGCACGCTGTACAGTCTGCCCGCGCACTGGGAGCACTGGCAGACCATTGGAAAAAAAAAACTGGGTGAGCTGAGTGAAATTCATATAAGATTTCGTATTGCGTCGCGAGAAGTCGAAAGAAAACCTTATCGAATATGTTGAAAATATTATTCTACTCTTGTTTACACATATCTATCTTTAGTTTTAGTTAAGCGACGGACGTACGTATACGCTAAAGTAATCATCTGTCGTGCGCGCGCGCGCTTTCTCCAAAGTGTGTGATCGAGTGTCGTAAATGTAGTTCACATAACTTCATCGAAAGAACTTGTCATTCGCAACACAATATGGGCTCGTACCGCTGAAATCCTCACGTCACCGGCAAGAGTGAGCCAATGTAACGCTCAATGTTGGCGTTTTTAGCTCTTGATTAGTGCAGTCGAAGGTGCAAATATGGCCTCGCTTGAGTCAGGTATGATCGAAACTACATTTGAACGGTTATTACATTATTCGTAATTGACTATGCACGTTCTTCACAGCTATCGTGGTGCACGGAGTACAGCTCTAAGCCTAACGGTTGGTTCGGCTAGGATGAACAATTGCGGCTGTATAGTACGCGGAACGTAAACAAAAAGGTCAGAAAATTTGTTAAAACGGGCGAAGAAAACTAAAGCGTTTTGTGTGCAGGTCAGGGGAGCTATGTTCTTTACATAGGTATGACTAACTGCTTAGCGAGTCTGTGCGATTGCCGCAACACATTTGCGGTTACGCTAATATTTTTTGCGGCAAAACGTGCCCGATAGACGTTCTGATCCTAGGCAGTACATAAAAAAAATTAGCTACCTTCTCTAAGGTTCTCGCGAGCACGAAGATACTGAAATCTGCGTTTCTAAACGAGAAACAATAAAATACTGGCTACCGGAAGTAGTCATAACATGAAGAAAAAAAAGAGACCGTCTCTCGTCTTCAAGGTGTGGTGCAGCGTTAAAGTGTCAGATTCAGGATGTATGGAGCGTTGAGGTGGTGGGTTCGACTCGCGCTCGCTCGTGCTTCTTCTTACGCTTTTATTGTCGCAGTGCTCGCGTATTAGCCTTAATTACGATCTGGGTCCAATTTTGGCCCGTAACGGGTGGCCCAGTCTGCAGTGCGCCACCGTACAGCGTGCCAGCGTCCCAGTACCAAGCGCCACACTGGTCAGTACCCAACAGACGCCTTGAATTCAATGTCTCAGTTCGTTTAATTTCTGCGGTTTGACGTCACGTTTGCGTCATGATTGCGCGGCACCTTAAGAAGAGGCGGCGTCCACGTCAACGATTTCGTCCCAGTTTGGCGCTCACCTGAGCAAGGGGTGTCATCACACTGCTCCTGTGGGAGTCCGCACTGAGTTTGAGGCACCCTTTTTCAGTCAGACACACCGTGCCATCAAGCGGCGTCGTATCAAACGGTGAGTTGGCGGCGCTTTCTAACTTAGGATTTTAAAAAGCGATCACTTCACCATGCTTTTTGCAGGTACTTACGTTTTCCCTCTTCATTTCATGACCTAGCTCACATTGGCAGCCCCGTGAGCGCGTAGCCGCTGGTATGTGCGCTGCGATTTGCGTAGCCATATTTGAGAAGACGTAATAGACATTCTGGAATACGCCTCGTCAACGAATCGCGTGAGTCCGTTCTATCGTAATGTAAGAGATCGTGCTTCCGACGTGTTCAGCTGCTCGAGGGCCGAAGTTGTTGTGAAGGCTCAGCACTCTCCAAGAAGCGCGAGTTTGCGCGGCGCGGTCAAGTTAACGCCACCGACGATGATCGCGCAAGCGAAGCCAAACGGACACGCCATGCCTCGCCGTCGGAATGCTTCTCCAGGTTCGCCGGCCTTCCCTCTTCAGAAAATGTTTGAAGGGTTCTAAATTGTTTAAAGCCTTCACACGGCGCGGGGTAGCGACCCTGGTCTGCGACCAATCAGCGACGCTGCTCTGGTTGTCTCGCCACTTTCTCCTATTATGTTCTCCTGGTGCCGGTTGAACGGTCGCGGCAACGACGCGCAGCCGTAGCCTATCACGGAGGCCACGCATGTGACCTTATGGTTCTCTATCGCGTTGGGGCACTAGATTTTAGCGAGTGTTTTACAATCCGTCAATACCGGTCGTAATTAAAAACTCTAGTACTCAGTGGAGTTCAGCTTACATCATTTACGATTCAGCTTGAGGTTTATAAGAGAGAAGGCTACAAATTAAAGTATAAAGGCCACAAACAACAACTTTGGCACTCAGGGGCACTTGAACGGGCACCTAGATCTAAGTACGTGGGTGCTCCTGCATTTCACTCTCGTCGAATTGCGTTTGTCGTGGCTGCAACTCAAATGCGAGCTCTCGTGCCCAGCAGCGCGACGAATTACTTGGTAAAGTACCGGGGCGGGTATGAGAGGCTCAGCGGACATACAGCCCACATGAAACATCTGTTGGCCGTTAGTATGTGGTATGAAATGATGCACGCGAGCACCTGGGGAACTCGCTTCATGCCTCCCGGTCAGGTGACTGCAAACGCTTTGACTGCTATGTCAAGTACAGTGTTGTCTACGAATGTAGGCAACTATGGTAATTAAGTATCGAGTGACAAATAATCATCAAAATTATCTAGGGAACGTCAGTGAAAAGGAGACACATTGATCAATGACAATATATGGTATGCACCCACAAATTCTTGATATTAAACGCAGTGCAACGTATTCAAATTGTACATACCGCTAATAAACCTGTCCAATTAGTCTTATAATGTGCTACGGGAATCGGAGGGGGCGAGCCGCCGGCAGCGGGGTCTAAAAGAAACGGTAGAATGAGCACGAACATTTTTTCTGTGTCATATAGCCTTCGGCGCCATTTGAAGCATCAACACACTTTGCGAGCGGGGAGGTGCACTTGGTCCATTTATGATCAGAATCTTACCGGGAAATTATGACGTTGACCGTGTCGCAAAAATTCCTGTAGTACTGCTAGGGGCGCGTTGTTCTAACCAATTTGAAATGTCAGTTTACAGAGGGAAGAGCAGAATAAATTATTAGCGCTGCTATCTATTTGCATTGCTATCTTCAGACGTCACTACGAATACTGACGCCTGAAAAGACGTCAGTATGGGCAGTAGTACAGCTCAGCGTTAGCTGCCCTTCGGCTTCAAGTATCCTTGAGTAAGGAAATTTTACAAAACCATGCTAAGGTACAAAGACGCCAGTAGGTAAAAGAAACCTGCACACACGTTTTTCCGCATGTTACGCTCTCATTCATTGGCAACTTAAAAAAAAAATTCCTACAATGCCAACTAAGATAGGATGTGAAAACAGATTATTCATTGTGCATCACGGCAGTTTAAGTGTTAATATGGCAGCAGTTATTTTGATGCGTTCCGCCAGAAGCAAATCACTAATATGCTGAACGATCACCACAGTCTCCTATTCACCACTGAAATATTGTTCCCGTGACTTCCTTAAGTCGGTTCGTTTTGAACGCTATGCCTTAAATACGCTGTCGCATAGTCCTTCATATACCGCAGAATTATCTGGAGATGCCTTAAAGGGACTGTCTACCGCGCCGAAAACATTTTCTGATTGTGGTGAAAATGAGCAGATCGTTCGTCACATCGGGGGCAACCAGCATGCTCTTGCCCCATAAAGAATGAATTATATTTTTATTTGATGTTCAAAATCGTGAGCGTCACCCAACATCGATGTCGTCAATGTACTGGCAGGACACGAAACCTCGCAGTTAGACTCATTTTGCTTGAAAACAAACATGCATATCTTGAAATTGTATTTTACGCACTTGAGGTAGCTTTCAGTTGCGTCAGAGAGTAATTTTTTGTTTTTTTTTCTCAGGCATCCAAAACGGCGCGCGGTGGCGCTGCTTGCGGCGCCGTCTTCGAAAGACAGAAACTTCTGCCCCTGGGGCCAAACCAAAGTAAGGAATCGCAGGTAGCGTGGCGCCGCCTGCAGACACTGTCCTATCCTAACCCATACGTACTATCTAAGATAGATGCCGAAACACACGCACCACAGTGCAGATTCTGCGACAATAAAACAGCCACCCTGTACGACATGCATATGGGAATGTCCACACAATTCACTCATACAACCCAGGACACAACTAAACATAAAAGGGTGGAAGGCAGCTCTGTCCAGCTCGGATCCAAAGACCCAAGATGCCCCCGTGAAACGTGCGAGGAGAGCGGCCCGCACCGATGGGATCCCAGACTGGGGATCCCACTCACCGATGCTCTCAAAAACATAAAATAAATGTTTTATTCTCTCTGTCGATTTCATTTGCTTCAACTCATGCGCTATGCCATGCGGCCCTCCTCGCTGGTCGTAATGTGCCGCTGTATTGTTGTTGGGATGTCTCACATGTGCTGCGCTGTGAAGGCGTGCATTTATCGTTTCTTTCTGATGAACCAAGTTAGCTTGGATTGCGGCAGCAGTGCTAAAATAAACGCATGAACGGCGATTACAGCAAAACAAGTGTTCTGTAATCGTATAATAAGGCTTCATTTACCCGCTAGCGCACTGAAAACGACTGTTACATTCATTACATTAGTGTTCAGCGAAAATAAAGTAATCCTGCAAAAATTCCATATGCTTTCGGTTTCAATTTTTTGCGGCACTACAACCGTGATCGCGTCCACCAACCAGTGTTGTGGGCATGTTTCACTTCAATTGAAGAAGACCGAACGCACATCGAAAAATTCTGTTTTAAAAATTTCTACTCACTTTCCAGAGAAACCGATGCAAGTTTGGATATTTCAGGCGGTGCGCTTTCTACTGCAGTACAAAACAGAAAAGCGATGACGGGTGGTAGACAGTCGCTGTTTAGAACCAACAGAGAAGCAATACTAGACGGATCAACATTCTTTAAGGGGAACGGATGGGCAGCCTCTGAAGCTACTAAGTGTAGGAGATTTTCTACGAAGGAACTATTGTGACAATATTCGTGCGTCGCAACGTTTGAAGAATTAGTACGATTCATCCGTATTCAGTGAAACCACTTTGGCAGTAGGCCTAAGTCTCCCGTCGTTACAAGCGCAAAGCTGAAGTTTTGCTTTTAATTGTACGTAGCCGCTGTACCAATCTATTTTTCTCGTTGCAATGATAGCGGCTGTTTGTGAATCTGAGGGCCACGGGGTCGCGCGCGTTGTGCTGTCCCAGCAAGTAACATGCCAAAGGATTTCTTCAGACTTCGTTGAACCAATCTTCATGCCAATAGTGATAGAGCATTTCACATCGAGGCTGGCATAGCATAAATGTGCTTGCTGCAATACGCAAGCGCTCCTCCCACACGTCACTGCCCTATCGAGAACAATGAAGGAAGTAAACTTTGAGGGCACATTGTTCTTTTATTGGACACATACTCCATAAAACTAGCAGATAATGAGGCCAAGGAACGTATAGAGGACAGTTAATTCTACTGTTTTAAATCTGTTTTAATCATTCCGATTTCGCGTTGCAGAAAGTAAAGTAGACGAGAAGACAACTTGCCGCCGGCAGGGACCGAGCCAGCAACGTTCGTATTACGCGCACGACTCATATAAATGTTATCCTATGAATTGAGCTATGGCGGTGGTCGTCCACATTTTCGTTTATTTATATGCATGAAGCCTGGGAGTGTTAGTCATGAGCCCATGAACCTTTAACGAGCGGACAGTTGACCAATAAGCCATCGCATACTACCTGAAGGCATAAAGTCTGCCGGCACAATACCCTCGCTATGAATCATTGAAGAAAGGAAATTTTGTGGGCTCCCCTACTGCAAAACCCAGCGCCACTGGGTACCAGTGTCTAGGGCCATGCCTGAATATGGGCCTAGTGTCACGGTGGATACTGGGACGCTGAAAGACGCTGTGTACATCGATACATTCACAGTGACCGCGCTATATGGATATTTGCTTGTATAGATCTGCCGGGAATTCCACATGTTTGGTGGTCATCTACACATTTAGTGATGACTGTCTGCAGCCTACTTGTGAGGAATTTCGCAAATATTTTGTAGCCAACGTTACATAACTCAACATTAACTCAACAATGTTGCTTGTTGGGCAAGTTAGAACAAGCGCAAAACGGCTCAACAGCGTTAAAACGACGCTGCTTACCTGACATACATAAATATATTAATAAAAATGTGCTATACGAAGCATTAGTGCAACAAAAAAAAAAACAAAAAAGAAGACGCCGCATGAAAAAAAAAATTGGACCATCTCCCTGAAGGGAACGCTGATGGGATGCGAAGCAGCAGCGTTGCGCACGGGTGGCGTCACGGGTTGAACGGCGCTAACGCGGGTGCTGCGGTGAGCGCTGGAAGATTCGTTTCACGGGAAACTCGGTGTAGCGTCTACTGGTGTAAACGCTTTTTTGAAACGCAGACACAGGAGGCGAGCGGGCGTTGGAGCCGGCAGCTGCGACGCTCCGGCGGCTGAGGGAGAGAGTGATGCACGCGCGCACCTGCGAGGGAAGCGTGCGAGGGGTGCGTGGCGTCAACGCCCAGCTGCGGCGTGACCTACTTGGCCCCGCTCCAACACCTGCGCCGAGGGAAGCGCGTTGCCTCGCGTTTGTGCGGACTGACGGATAGCGTTACACAGGCTAGTCAAAGAGCTGCTACGCGTCTAAAAACCGAGTACGCTAACCACGTACGCTAACACTGCGCCATTCCGAATTTTTTTGGTAATGCATGGAAAGATGACCTGTCATTACTGTGAGCCGCGGACTAAATAATTCGTCACATTCGAGTTACCTTAACATGCACAACACCCACATTGTTCCTATAGTAGGGGACATTTCAAAAGTCAAGTAAACACACACAAGCGCCCAGAAGTGGAAACCATCGGGCGAATTGGTGTACTTCCATCTTGAATGAATGCTAGCGCGACAAAAACGAGGACGAGAACTGAAAAGACACACTACAGCGCGTTCTGTCTTTGCTATTCTCGTCCTTGTTTTTGTCGCGCTAGTATTCGTTCAAGATGGAACACTGCGCACTTGAGCAGCTTCCTCTCGGAAGACAGGCCACGTGGTTCGTGGTGGCTCGGCGTGGCCGTCAATCAGGTGACTTTTCCATAACGAATAAAGTCCTAACACCATAAAGAAGTCATGGGGTGTCCTATTGGTGGGGTTGTTTTTGAAACGAATGAACCTAATACCATGAGCTGTGATAGAAAGGTCTTTTCTGACTTTTCCCTTTAGAATGTCCCAAAAATGAAATATTAATGAGAATTAACAGACAATAATGCCAAGGAATGTAAACGGCGTCTTATTTGTAGTAATTAGAATATAAATGTGAAGAAAGTAAAGTGGACGAAACGATAGCTTGCCGCCGGCAGAGACCGAACGCAGGACCTTCGAATAACGCGTCCGATGCTCTACCACTGAGCTACGGCGGCGGTCATCCTCTCGTCCACTTTAAGGTGTACATATGTGCATTTTAACCTAGGATTGTTAGTCAGCGCCGATCGCAGCCATAGCATCGAGTGTGGAACACTCTCTTTTTTTTCTGCTGGCGACACGTAGCACGTGATCTTTTTACGAGCCGACAGCTAACCAATAATCCCTCGCATACTACCTGAAGGCATCAAGTCTACCTGAACGAGACCCTCGCGATGAACGATGGAAAGAAGGTTATTTTTAAGGGCTCGTTTTTTTTTCCACGATGCCAGCAGCAACGTGGGTGTTACCAACAACGGATGCGCCAAGCTAATATGTAGCGCCTATATTCTTCAATACTGGATACCGCGAATCCGCGCAAGGCAAAGAAGAAACGCAGATTCCCAGGAAAGGCGTTACGCGCAACTAAGCTTCATTTAGGAGAGTTTCCCTAGATAAACGGTACGCAGCCGAATGACACGCGCAGGCGCACTGCACGTACCTTACAGTCACGTTGCAGTTGTTCCAATCGCGTTAAAGTTGTTATGCTTATACTTGTCCGTTATGACAGAGAGCGCACGCACGTTTCAGGAACATGTGTGTATTGTAGGAGAGGTTCTTGAGAATACTTGAAGAAGGTAATCATCACCGTGATCAGTAAGCACAAGCAGCAGAACCGGAGTTGTTATCGGATCCGTTCGTGATCGCGGCTACGAGGGGTCCAAGTGTAGTGAAGTGCGAGGTATAGTGCAGCTGGCGGAAGTCCTGCATTCCTCTTAAGATGAAATGATCTATGATGCCTTCTATCGTTGACGTGGCAGGGAGGTCTTTTGTTTCCCTGTCCACATCGAAGCCGTGTTTCACGCAGTATAAGGACCAGGCATTGCGGAGTCTTGATAAGTCAATGTTGAAGTCACCGGTAACGATGAGAGGCCTGGTTCTCTCGGCAGATTTATTGCAGGGAAGCATTCACCCCGTTTTTTTTTGTTATAATCAACGTAGTTCACGTTTCTGACCACGTGGACGTTGAGTGTCATCCAAGGGAGTTCAGTCTTCAGCTCCCTCACTTTTCTTGCGTCGGCCGCGGTGGCGTAGTGGTTACGGTGCTCGGCTGATGACCCGAAGGTCGCGGGTTCGATCCCGGCCGTGGCGGTCGCATTTCGACGGAGGCAAAATGCTACATACCCGTGTGGGGGCGTGTCACCGGTTCAACTATGACTGCGTCGCTCACGCGGATGCTTTTACTTGTGCAGGTGCTCCTCACTTCAGTTTCCTACCAAGTGGACAGGATAAATCTTGGAAAGCTGCATCTTCGGCCGACGTTTCTTGCATCGCCTATTTTTCCTTGGAAGGCATCGAAGGAGGCAACGACATATGTGACGCACGGATCATCACCGCTTCTTCTGGACAATGTCCGATACCAGTCAACGAACCCTGGAACGTCACTGTGCTAAACTACAGCCTACAAATGCAACCGCATCTCAGTGTGTCTCTGGGGCGTGGCACCGGTTCGACTATGACTGCGTCGCTCACGCGGATGATTTTGCTTGTGCAGGTTAGTCTGAACGCCGCATGCGGTACCCATTACCTTTTTATTCTGCCGGTGCCACCGCGAGTGCTTTTCTATAGTGTGAGAGCCCATACTTGTCATTCGCGTCCCATTTATTAGATGCGAAGTATCTTAAGGCCGAGCTCAATCCGGTGGTGGTGGTGTGCGGCGTGACCACCCTTACTGCGCATGCGCATACCCTCTCCGCATACCTCCTCTCCACTCACCCTCCCCCTTTCCATCCCCACTTTCCCTCTCCCCTACCCATCTCCAATACCCCTCTCCCCTCCCCCTTTCCACTCTTCCTCTGAAACGCGGGCTAGACATCCCGAAATTCTCTCCTGCGCAACGCCGCGATGAGCTCGAGCGCATGCGCTTCCCCTCCCCTTCTCTCTCCTCTCCTACGCTGCCCCCCTCTCGCCCGCCTATCGACCGCGTTCCCCGCTCGCCCTGTGAGAATTAACGGCCAGGCTAGATGGAAGATACGACGCGCGTAGCGTCCCTCTTCGCGTTCCACGACGCGAGGTCGGTAGACTAAACCCGGTCCCGACGATACTCTTCTGAAACAGCTAGTTGAAGGTAAAAAAGTAATTAAGAAAAAACTGGGTACAATTGAGAAACATCAAGCTGAAAGCAAGTCTGCCATTTCGAGCCTGAACGAACGTATGAGTAGGTTCGAAACAGCACTCTGCAAACTCGAAGACTTGCACGACGTGGTAAGGGAATTCAAAGAGAAATGCGAACAGCAGCAGGCCCAAATAAGGTCGCTTGTCGATAAGGTTGATGACCTCGAAAACCGTAGTAGGAGGTGCAACCTAATATTTTATCGTGTGTCAGACGACCAGGAGCATGAATCATACGAAAAGGTTGAGAAGTACATAACATAAATTTGCGAGTCGAAACTACACTGTAATAAAGTTGTCATAGACAGAGCACATCGTCTTGGAAGGTACAGTCCGAACAAAAAGCGGCCAATAATTGTGAAGTTCCTCTCGTTCAAAGACAAGCAGTCAGTACTATCAAATGCTAGGAAATTAAAAGGCACGTCTATTAGCATATCTGAAGACTTTTCAGAGAACGTACGCAGAACGCGTAAACGCCTTTGGGATTACGCTAAAGAGAATCAAGGCAAAACTGACAAAATAAATCTTAAGTTCACTACTCTCTATATTAATAAGGTAAAGTACGGCTATGATGAGGCCTTGGATTATGTTGTGCGGGCGGACTGACAGGATCCAAAAGTGAATGGGTCGGCTTTTTCTTTTCTTATTGTGAATTGCAGAAGTTTACGCAATAAAAGTGATGAATTTTCTAATCTTGTTGAAATGACTAGTCCGACTATCATTCTTGGATCAGAATCCTGGCTTGATACAGATATTGCTGGTGAAGTATTTCTAAGGGGCTATGTTTGCTATCGCAGGGATAGAAATCGTTTCGGCAGGGAGTGTTTATCCTGGTAGATGCGACAATTTGTTCCCAGAAAATAGATATTGAGTGCAGTGGAAGCGAAATGTTATGGGTGAAGACTGGGCTGAAAAATGGTCGAGTAGTATCGGTATGTTCGTTCTATCGTCCACCAGGGAGTAAGATAAATGCCCTTGAGGAACTTACCAACGCAATTGAAAGTGTGAGCACTGATTACTTATTTATTGGTGGAGATTTCAATCTTCCAGAAATTAATTGGTCACAGGCAGATCCCAGTTCTAGTACTTGCAGCCAGTCAGGCAATGAACTGCTAAGGTCATGTCGCCTCTTCGGGTTAACACAGCTTGTTCTGGAGCCCACAAGAGCAAAAGATGTTTTAGATTTGCTGTTCACCAATGCGCCTGAGTCGGCGCAATCAACACTAGCGCTGCCGGGCATACGCGACCATGACGCTGTCCTGTGTGATATGAACTTGCAATACGTGAAAAGTCCAATCGGTAACGCCCGTCGAATTTTCAGCTATGAGAAAGCACGCGTCAGTGATATGTCCTTCGCTATAAACTTTCTACGACACCTTTGATACGCAGGCGGAATTTATGAATGTTGAAGAATTGTGGCAAACATTTAATGAAAAATGCTGGAACTGCGCGAAAAGCATGTGCCATCATGGGTTCTCACTGCCAGGCGCAGCAGAAGTAAACCATGGTATTCACGTGACGTGAAACGTAGGGCCAGGCAGCGCGCGCGTGTTTACTCTGTTTATAAGAAAAACCCTTCGTTACGTATTAGAGATGTACTCAAGCAAAAAACGGTAGATGTGAAAGCGGCTCTCAAAATAGCTAAATATAAATTCTTTAATACATTTCACCTGCGCATAAGGAAACGCCCCAAGGAACTGTGCAAATTCTTTAAGACAAACAGCAAAGATATCTTATCGATACCAGCCCTTGAAAGCAACGGCTCCACTATCCATAATGATGTTGAAAAAGCTTAATGCTTTATCTCATTTTTCAGTTCAGTGTACACCCCTCGAGTTAACATGACTGACTCGTTCGTACGGCCCACTGAGGCGGTGGCGGAACAAATGAGCGATATTGTGATTGACCAGCATGGAATAGAGACCATTATCAAATCCATGAATGCCTCTAAAGCCACTGGGCCCGATGGCTTGTCACCTGCATTGCTTTCTTTATGCCCGTGCCAACTATCTAAATACTTGTGCGTCATTTTCATTAAGGCTTTAGAAGAATCTTCATTACCCGATGACTGGAGACTTGCTAATGTAGTGCCTGTCCACAAGAGTGGACCGCGAAGTACTGTTTTAAATTATAGGCCCATTTCACTTACAAGTGTTGCATGCAAAGTACTTGAACATGTTCTATTTACCAATGTTATGACTCATATGAACACGCATTCCTTACTTAATCCTCAGCAGCCCGGCTTTCGTAGTCATTTTTCCTGTACAACACAATTACTTGAATTGGCACACGACTAATCCGGTGCTTTAGATAAGGGTTTCTCTGCTGATTGCTTGTTCCTAGATTTTAAGAAAGCCTTTGACGTTGGACCCCACTCTTTATTAATTGAAAAACTAAAAATGCATAATATGAACGATACCGTTGTCAACTGGATAAAAGAGTATTTAAATTTGAGAAGGCAGAAGGTCGTTATCAATGGTAAGACATCCCGGGAAATTGATGTGTCCTCTGGCTGCCCCAAGAGTCAGTCTTGGGTCCGCTATTGTTCCTCATCTACATAAATGAGATTTGTTCCGGTATTTCATCACATATGAAATTATTTGCCGATGACTGTGTTTTGTACAGAATTGTACACAGCTCCCATGATTGCACTACTCTTCAAAACGACCTCGATAGGGTCTTAGAATGGTCTGAAAAGTGGCGTATGTTTATTAATGCAAAAAAAAAAACAGTGCATACGTGTTTCACTCGGAAAAAGGCCCCCCATGACTCATTTTATGTTTTAAAGTCAACTAGCCTGTTGTCACTTCGCGAACACAAGCATCTTGGTGTATGCTTCACGCCGGACCTTTCCTGGCGCCGTCACATAAATCACGTCACAGCTAAAGCCGGACGTGTGCTAGGTTTCCTGCGCAGAAATGCAAAAAAGTTACCATCTGAGGCCAAGACTCAACTATACATGTCTAACGTTCGATCTATCTTAGATTACGCCTGTGCTGTGTGGGATCCGTGGAAGGCAGGTGACGTGTCCAATTTAGAAAGAATTCAGAACATGGCTGTTCGGTTTGTCTGCTCTGATTATACCAGGAATTTCAGTGTTTCAAAAGCAAAAGAGAGGCTTGGTTGGGAACTTCTGCACAAACGAAGGAAATATCTGAGGTTGAAACTTTTTCACAACATATTTCATAACCAAACAGGACTGGTCCCCTCGCGATACTTTCACAAACCGGATTACGTTTCGAAGCGACTAGATCATGTCAATAAGAAAAAGGAAATAAGCTGCCGGACTGACGCATTTAAAACGTCATTTTTTCCCAGGACGATAAGCCAGTGGAATCAATTGTCTCCTGAAGTAGCAGAAATAACTTCACATGAAGCATTTTCAAGTTCACTGTTGGGTCTCCAGTAGTGTACTCGCGTGGTTGTGTAAAGCCAAAACTGTACTTTGAACCCGAGTTACATTGTGTATATCACATGTATCACTACGTACGTTGACAGTGAATTTTGTTTATTGTAATGTTGAAGTGTTGGAATCTGTATTGTGTATCGAAATATATTCTTCTCCCCACTGTAATGCCCTTGGGCGCTGTGGGTACTATGATAAATAAATAAATAAATAAATAAATAAATAAATAAATAAATAAATAAATACTGTGCGATCCCGATGCACGTTAAAGAATAACAGATGGTCCAAATTTCCGGAGCCCTTCGCTATGGCGTCTCTCATAATCATATCGTGGTTTTGGGACATAAAACACCGGCAATTATTATTATTATCACTTTCCTTGCGTGGCAATGTGTGTGTTCGCCGTTACTGTGTTGGTTGAGACTCTGTATCACCTTTGGAACATACCCGCTAAACATGAACTCTGATATGCGGGTATGCGCCACACGTGACTGAGAGAAAGGGTTTCATGACGTACGCGACAGGTATTTTGCGTTATTCATATCATGACTATTGAATCGCGTTCGCCATACACTGATCCCCTACTATGCCAATTTTGGTATACCACAAGTTATGGAGACGACCAGGAGAGCGCCCAGACGTAGGCGGCTAGACAGATAGATAGATAGATAGATGGATACGTAGATAGAAACGGTCAAAGTGCCTGAGGTTCGCTAAGAAATGCTTCGCATTTAGTAGAAAGCTAGTGATCGTGCTCTTCGCCAGCGTCCTCCCTATAGCGCGCACAAAAGATCACTTCTCGAGCAAGCAATCATAAAATGCCGACGCCAGCGAAGCTGACAAATATTTCATTGTGTTTGACGTGGATGCTACCCATTAAGAAAGACAGAACTCGGCTGCTCCAAGCCTCCTCCATATTTTTGCGCACGGCTGCTTTGCTCCTGCATTCAATGCGTCCTTATTTGCTGCTTTACTGGAGTCCTCGCGCAGGAAAGCATACAAATAGTTTTTTGTTTCATTAACATGTCTGTATTTTTCTTAGTTGTTTCCAGGCCATCTTTTTTCATTCTAAATATTTCTGCAAAAAGATAGCTTGGTGTTGCCTCTAGTCAATCAGTTTCACAGTATAAGGATTTTTTTACATATCTTCATGACATGCTAATGAAAAACTCAAACTTGTGTTTTGTGGCAGATTATACTATTACGATCACAACTGTACCGTTTTCACTGTGAACATCATTGTAAAATCAATGAATACCCAGAAAACTGAAGGGTCGACACCCCTTTGAGTTGACGTCATTAGCCGTTAATGACAGAGGAAATCATGAACAGAGTTCGATAGCGGTTAGCCTAGGGATCTTTATCACTGTTCATAAAAGGGCAAGATGAAATACAACATACACAAGCAGCATTCCACAACGAAGCATCTCGCCTTCCGTCGAAAAAAAGACTTCGCATTTCGTCGTTGCGTACGTCATTAACTCTTTCCTGACCACGCCTATAGAGCGTTGGTCACCGTTGACCCCAACGCGCCGAGCGAGTATTTAACTATGCGGGCGCTCCAATCAACTAGTTGGGCTATGTAGCACATTCTGCAAGCAGTACCGTTTCGGTTTCTGCGTAGTTAGAATTTTCCCAAGCGTCGGCGATTTTTAACAGCGACTCAAAGATGGCGGTTCGCTTGGTTCGTTCGCGAAAATGGCAGACGACCCGAAAGCGAGGTCCTCTCGGAAATGTTCTTCCTTGCACGATCCCGTTGGATCACCGAACACTTTTTCTGCGATTTCTAGCAGAAGTGACCCTGAGGATGATGTGAAATCATGGAAATATAGTTCGAATAATAGAAAACCATAAGACGAGCCCGGATTGTAGTCAGGCGTTCATGACTATGCTACGCTTTCTGGCACATCGATTTTTACTCCGACTGAAATGTTGTGAGGATGTCGCACTGTTGTATCTTCTATTTGTAGTGTCTCAACAATATATGGTGAAGAATTGGTGACACCAACTTCAGCCAGTATAGAGTAATGTTAAGCCCAAGAAGGTAACCTGGCCGTGTCCTCAGAATAGGGTTGCACAACGAAGTGAAAGTGTCACAAGAAAAACCGCCATCTGGGGCATCTTTTTCACAGCGAAAGTAATAGACAGGTGGTTGCAAATCCGGCAGAAGCAGTCTTACGCCGAGGTTGATAGTTCTTCGGAAATAGTCATGGCCGCAGAGATGGCGAATTTCATTTTCCTGCCGCTCTATATGGTTATTGTTGAGCTCACAGTAGTGCGCGTCCCCCAAAAATGTACATTCAGAGCAAGTCTGCGGATTGATGAAGCAGACAAAATAAAAAGTTTGCTATGAGATGGACAACTTGAACCCTGGAAAGTAACGCCTGTTTTCCTTAGTGGCACACCGACCTTATGAAAAAATAATTTTTAATATCTTAGAACATTCAGACATGGCTCCATCTATTTCGACACTGTCAGACGTTGAAATGTGAAGAGTATTTTGAAGCTTATAAGCTTAGAATATTTTTATCGTGCGCGAGGTAGCCATATGATAGGATGTTTTGTTACCGCGTTCATTCCTACCTTTTGGTATCAGATTTTTTTCTCTCTGTTGCTGTTTAGCATAACTTGCTAAATTACCTATGGACCAATAGGAAAATGATTCGTCTTCCTAATTATGTTTGTTGTATCACTTTGTCTCGAAATGTTGGAGAGGGAGAAAATATAAAATTGTAAACTGATGGAACAATGAAGTTTTAACTGAGAAGAAAAAAGAGAAACGCTTTTTGAGCTAGATCGCTCAAATTTTCCTCTAATATAGAAAACTGTTGTTAAAACATTTTGTATATTTCAGAGTATTTTTCGGTTTCTCTTCTTTCGTATTCAGAGCACAGCATTTAAATTTTTGTATGCCATGTGTTTTCATAAACAGTCTTGCATAATATTCCTAACAATATTTTTTAAAGTAATATTATTAAAGGAGAGTCACTCGGCTTTACATTGATACGTAATATTACGCTATATCTATGATATTAGTTATGTTGAAAAATAATTACTAAAGCCAAAAAATGTGGCCAATTTTCCCATGGTCACGAAATAGTTAAACCTTCTACAATCGTCGCGCGTAGTGCATACCCGCAAACCGCGGCCCGTGGTTGCGTAGTATGTGCATATGCGGCACAGGTGAAACACAAGTAGTGCGAAAATAGTCGTCGAAAGTTTTCCACCACAACTGCTGGGTTTTTACGAACAAAGAGCACATGAAGCGCACCGTAGGGTGGCTCACCGGGTTAATTTCGAACACGTAGGTTTCTTTGATGTAAACCACGGGAAACACGTGCCTGCTTTACCTAGACCACATCAGCTGCTCTTTACCCACGCGGGACACAAGGATAGGAAGAGGAGAAGAAGTGGTGTAGATCTAAAGCAGAAAAGGACGACTGTCCATGGCCTATTCCCCGAGGTGAGTGGCGCCAAGTGTCTGAGCAACAACAACAACGGCTGTTATCCAGAGCAGCTCGGAGACGTTTGTTTTAGTTGTTGCCTTTTTGTTTCTGGGGAAAAAATTGCCCTAGTTTCCTTATTTCATTAAAGCGTGTTATCGACAGTTCGTTATATTATCAATGCAATAAACATTTCATCTCTGCTCCTATGACTCAGCAAGCTATGTGCGAGACTTGCACGATACGTACACAACTACACAATGCACGCAAAGGCGTCGATCCATCACGTAGCGATTAGTTGAAAACAAGAAAAAAGGCTGAAAATCAGCTCCTTGGGGACTTCTTTACATGAAATTACCTCTCGCAATATCTGGTATCTGCGAAATGTTTTTGTTTTTTAATTTTAGTTGTTTCAGGTATTTCTCGCGTGTTTGCTACTTCGCCTATGCCGGTGACCAGCCGTGTGTGACCTGAGTATGGCCATGCGAAGTCAACGACGAATTTGTTCGGGAAAATGCTCTTAACAATAACACGTCTGCCATTCCAGAAGTACACTGGCGTTATTAAGTGACCTTTACTAATGTCTCTTAATTTTGAATTGCATTGCCTTTTAAAGGTTAGTGCTGTTCAAAAAGCTTGAATGCCATCCGGTATAGACATATTTACGCTTGAAACCATCGCTTGTCTTTCTGCTGCTGAACGATGATCCAGCCGTTTATTTGCGGTGATCCAAACAGTGATTCGTACCCAGAGGTAGCCAATAGTACTATAGCGTGTTAAAATATCAGCCACCGATGGTTTCGCATTTAGATCAAACATTCAGAATCCACTTTATTTCCATCACACTTGTTGGGGGTCTCCCAGGCAAAAAGCTGTGCAAAACAGCTTGACGGGACCTGGGGGCCTACAGACGGCAGTACATGCAGTGGATTTCACACAGATGCGCACTTGTAAGCGAAAACAAACAGCATAATACAAAGAAAATATAAAAGGCACTATATATACAATGCACATCAGAACGCTGTTTCTGTATGGCGCAAGAACATGAAATATTTAGTTTTGAGCGAAGAAAAATATTTATGGCTTCATCAAAGAATCACGCACATTTGATTTGAACACACGGAATGGGACAGTAAAATTAATATGGGTTTTTAAGGAGGGGGTTGTAAAGTGCTGGTATGCAATATTCAAGTCTGGCTCTACCGCAGTTTGTGCGAGTATGTGTTGCTGGTATGTGCCTGTTACGTATACTGTACTCATGACGGATGTGTTCATCGTCTTTTGGAAACTTGTTTTTATACATGTAAAGCGGCGCTTTATAGTCGTGATATTCTTGAGAACTAACGGCAGTAGTGCCAAGGAAATTATAAGAGATGTTATTTGTAATAATTTGGATATAAATGTGACGAAAGTAAAGCTGGACGAAAAGATAAGTTGCCGCCTGCAGGGTCCGAGCACTTGATTATTTTAAATGTCAGCGGACGGGCTATGATTGAAGCAACATTCTTAATAGGGACGGCGGCCAGCCCATCTGTCCATCTATTGAGAGATTTCATTGCACTGAACCTGCATTAATTTCTCTTTTTGCACTCTGCATTCATTAACTTTTGACTCTCACCCAAAGGCCACCATCCACAAGTCAAAATTAACGTTAGGTATTAAGATCATAAATAAAAAAATCTATCACATCGTACCGAGGAGGTATTCTGATTGTTCTATATGCAACGCAGAGCGGTTCAGCAGGGGTGCTACACTAGCTAAGCTTTTCTTGTAGCCTCCAAAGCAGTGACTTTATGGCATTTGGCTTGTTTGTGCTATGCACTCACTTATCAGCAGGCGTGTTCGTTGTGTGGCATATGACGTCTGTCGATGAGCGAATTCTCAAAACGCAAGTAAATATCAGTTGGATACTTCTGCATTCTAGGAATCGCTCGTTACTCCCGAATACAAACTAGTACTGGCCGAACTCCTGCAGGCACCGCTTTTACGCGTGATTATCCACAGGACTTGGTCGCTTAGAGGGGCCCTGCAACACTTTGTCGGTCCGATAGGCCCTTATCTGCAGCACGCACGTTGGAAGCAGGGGGAGGAGAACACACGCGCATTGCCCATGCGCGTGACGAGCGGCAGCGGCGCAAAGCCACAGGGGGCGTAAAGATGGCTGGCGGATAAGAAGGGAGGTGAGACAAGCCCCAGGGCTTTTTGGTGGGCGGCAGGACGATGGGATGCGGCGACGGTCGCGCTAGGCGCGACGGTTTCCTCCGTGAGTGCTGCAGAGCAGAGGCCACGCCGGTTCGGGACGTCCGCTAATAGGAGTCGTTGGCTCGTCTTCTACTGCGAGTTGCGCGTGAGTTTGCTTTCCTGCCGTTATGTTTCGCGCGTAGGTTCCATTTGACCGCCAGTCTGCGGGGACTGTTCGTTCCGGGCTTTTGGCTCTCCTGTACACGTTAGTGCCGTGTTGTGCCGGTCTGGAAGGCCGGTGGTGATTCTTTTGAGTCGTGAATTAAAACGGTTCTTGTTCCCAGCGTTGCTGGCTTGTGTCGTGCGAATTACGGCTCACTGACCCCCCTGAGCGGAGGCGGGGCCTTCAACTTTTACAAGGAAAATTTGAGTGGCGTCATTAGAACATTACTTTCAGGCTTCATTAGACTTACTTTCAGTGAGGTCGCGAGCGCGGGCACGTGGCTGCATGACATGGCGGCCGCGGGAACCATGCAGCTCAGGATGCGAAAATCACCCAATGGCCATGCACTTTGGGTTTATGGTGCGGTCATATGGGTTTAAGGCATAATTTCTCGAGAGAATAGGCAACGCTTTCTAGCTCACTTTGAGAGTTCTAGGGAGCATGTTCCGCTAAAATGTTTCGCTCGCCTGTTCCCAAAAGCCACGACTACCCTACCAATCGACAAAGTTTTCTGGCCTTGCTGAAGAAGTGTTGCAGGCCCCTTTTAAGGTACGTGTCCTGGCTCAACAATATGTAACGCTACTGTAGAGTAATGTCAGCTGCTATAGAATGTTAGATGCACATCAGACATTGAGTCATAGTTCACGTCATTCCATTTCGAGACCTTAACACCATGGGCGTGTAAATCACTTTAACTTTCTCGCTAGTTTTATCAGCAACCTTGTTCATATCATACCGAATACACACCTGGAACCTCAACCTATCCGAAATTTGGCTAATGGTGGGCATAACTGGACCACCCACTCGTCATAATGCTGGATTAAGGTATTAGGCAGATGTCCGGCGAATGCAGGTTGATGGCCAGGTCTTGGATGGACACTGCATCTTGTGCAGACGACGGGTTATTGAGCCGATGATTGGGGGATGGATGGATGGATGGATGATGAATAATTTTATTCAGGTCCTTCGGTGCGCGCGATATTTGGTAATTATAGGATTGGTCCTCGTTGGGTGATGGGCATATGCGGCTTGATGATGGGTGATTGGCAGTTTACGGCTGGATAATGATGGGTGGTAGGCTAGCGATGAATTGAAATAGTAGTCATTTTGCTTGACAAGCCTATTTTAGACTATCCTAATTATTGAGCCTCACAAGGTGTCTTGTCTGTGTCTATCTGTGACCGAGCGCTTAGCCCATTGTTGCCACTGCATGGAATGAATACACCAAATTCTTGTATTTACTTATTTTCAGTCCAGCCTTCAAGTCTAGCAAGTGTGACCGTGTTGCATGCTTTGCTAAGTAATTTACTACGTCCTCGCGGATGGAAGCGAGGCGTTTTTCTTTAGCTGCCTCTATCATGGTCACGGGGTGTGATTCAATGTACTTTTTCTGGCTGCATATAGAAATTACAATGAAACAAACATAGAGTTATTGCTTCAATTTGGAGCGATAAGGCCAGTGAAGCCAGTTGCATTCACATTGAGTCAAGCGTTAAAATGTTTCACATTAATGTGCAGGTCTTATTCTACCTGAACGTGCTGCCCATAAAGTTTGAGCAGCACTGCGCCGCAGCGGGTCTGCAAACCAGCCGTGGCAAATTAATTTTGGCTGCAGTATCAATAGATAATCTCGTTCATTTCTTTTGAGAATCCATACTGCCTTTTTCTATTCCGCGCATATTTATTAAAAATGAGCAGGAAACCAGTTTAAAACAAAGCAGACCAGTCTCATCCTTGTCTAAATGAAGTTCCGGGGTATGGCACCAAGCAGAGTTTGTTACACATTGTTCTGTCGAGTGCAGGTGCTACTGGCAATTATTTTATGAAAACCAAATCAAGCAGCACAAGAAAGGCCAGCTAGAGTATATGCTAATTCCATTCATTCTTTGTTAAGATCACCTTAACGATGCAGCTGAGCATGCTGCAACCAGAACTATGCTTCTTTGGTCGAGGAAAGTTTATAGAAAGATGTGTGCAGTACAGGAGGAGCTCTCCATATCACGCCAGGAGTGGGCATCGTGCTTTGCTGATATAATTGCTTTTGACATTGCCCTGCTCAAACAAAACAAGATGAGAAACTGTACCGAATGCGCGTATTATGCGTATAGGCCATATTATACAAATTTCAGTAATCCTAAAGGTGTTCGATCTTATGGCTGTCAAGGTTACACGTTAGGAACTATCAAATTTATTGGCTAATGAGAAAAATACCATGAGTTTGAAATATTTTTTCGACCCTTCAAAGGGTTAATTATACGGTAGTTTCATTTCGCTGTGCTTAACAATTGATTTCCGCTCATTTTAGTGATTTGCGCTCGCTACTTCTAAACAGCAGCAGTATTACTTGTTCAGTGCACAGCAAGACATACATCTTGGAAAAGTCTGTGGCACAGTCGGTGCGATTCAAAGGGGACATACCGTGGCATTTCAAGTACAAATGTGCACAAACATACCTATGTAAAAATATATGTGGCGTTTTGTATCTAAAAGAGCCAAACCCAGAAAGGGAAACTGGGCTATATTTCGCGGGAGCGCGAATGGCGCCTAAGAATCCTTCAGTTTTAACACAGTTGCAATCAATATGGCGTAATTCCTGATTGTAACATGAAATCAAAAAGGCAGTTGCTAATAAAAAATGAGGCTAATCCTGTACGTATTTTACCTCGAGTGCCTTGGTGATTGCAGAGGCACGACACCCCCCCTTTCATGCGATGATAGCAGTTGAATCCTGTCGACGCTACTTCCGTGTTTTAGTACACGAGAGAAACCAGCGACTAGAGTGAAATTAGCTGAGAAATAAATCTTGTATCAACACAATCGTTGAGAAGTACAAAAATCTGTTACCCGACCCTGGATTTCGGAGCTCAGATATGTCTTATTCACGATGGCGACTTGTAGCCCGTAATATTGAACTTTCTATGGAAGAAATTATTACCGAGCGAGACATGTTTATGCTAGCAACACAGCAACTGGCTTTATACCATATAACTTTCAGGCATCCTGGTTTTATGCAAGATAATATTGGTGGTTCTTGCTAATAAGTTCATCCATGGCCCACTTTGTTACTCCAGGATGAGAAGAAATCGAGACATTTAAATTGCCTTACGCGACATCGTGAACTGCAGCAGAATTATTTGCAGTACTGGCTGCGTTGCGATACATTAATTTACACAAGCATATAAATGGGTCATCCTGTGCGATGCACAGGCGGCTTTATAGACACTAAATAATATCAGTTCAAAAAACCATCTTTAATTTACGAAGCATTGAAATAACTTACAAAGCTAGCGAAGAAAATCACACAATACTAATCCAGTGGATACCTGGCCACTGTGATATCCCTGGCAATGTTGCAGCGGATGAAGCAGCCGGACGCACAGTAAAAATGACACATCGGGAGTATCTATAACAAAAAGCGGATTACAACACATACTGCGACAGAGGTCAGCTCGATGTTGCAGATCGGCATGGTTTGATGAAAAATCAAGGTATTCAGAACTATTCTGCATTCATACCACTCATGTATTCCAGGTCTCTCGGATGTTACATGCAAGCGGGGCCTTTAAAACGCAGGTGCAGCGCGTGCGGCAGGATACCGGTTACCCAAAGCTCTTTTTACAGAATGTTTCACCAGCAGAGATTCCAGAATGCGCATGTGGATGAATATATGCAACATATTTTATTAGAATGCCCCGGATATCAGGACGAAAGACAACAACTAACAAGAGAATTAACGTCAATGGACCGTAGGCCCTTCAGCCTCCGGAAAATTCTACGCCCATAGCCAACACCCTCCTTGCAAAAACACGCACTACAAGTAGTGAACAAGTTGGAGTGATATGCTTGGAAATTATTGAGAAAACTTTTTCGACTGAATTTAACCATATAATTTGACCTCACCATCTCGCGTCATGTGTCGCTTCATATGCGAACTCATTCTGCGTCTCTTCGACTGGACTTTGCCAGTTTAAATGCTGACGTGTTGCTGGACCTTGTGTAGTGGTATTTACAGGATAGAGAGTGTTCGTGTACCTGAATTTTAGGTGACCTACAGTGTTATGTGACCGGTCTGTATTTTCTGTTTTTTTGTTCTTCTGTGAATAGACCTCCATGAACTCTGCCTTGCTGCTGTTTATGCATTTTTAATTTTCACTTATGTGAGTTTCGCATAATATATTATGTATGAAAAGGAGTAGCCGGCGCAACACAAAAGCGCTAACATCTCCTAAATATAACATAGTAATAATAATGATTTAATAATAAAAACTTTCAGTCATTCGCTTTACATCTGCACAATTTGCTTTAAAAAGTTCTTGCAGGATCTGTGATTCACCTCGCTTTAAGGCGGCACAGCATGCTTTTGCTTCGCCAATAAAAATGTCTGCTTTCTCAGTATTCATCACTTCTTAAGTGCGACTGCTAGGATGCATTCAGCATAGCCGAAGTCATTCGTTGCAGCTGGTAAGTTTATGTCCCTCTTGCAACATATCCTAAAGCTATCATTCGTACATTCGAAGTTTTTTTGCGGTTATTCGCACTTAAGTTCTTGGAAAAGCACATCTTTACTGAATATTTTCTGTAAATGTTCTTGACCTCCTTTTTGCATGCCAATCCTCTTACCGTCATAAAACGCATAAAAAACTTGAACTATTTAGTTCTAAATGGGATGACCTTTAGAGAACGAATATTTCTGTGAAAAAAATCGTAGAAAAAGACACCTGTGACCTGCGCCTGCCGGCACTCGATCAACAATTCTTACAGGCAGCTTGTGTCGGACCTGCAAGATATCTTGATTGCAGGTCAGCAATTTGTAGGGGCAATGATCCGGCACCTGCAGGTCTTTGCATGAAGTTCGAGAATTCCTGCGGGCAACCTTCCATCATCTGCACGTCTCTCGACTCATGTTCAATGATTGCGACGGCGGGAGCGAATCCCGGTCGCGGCGGCTGCGTTTTCGATGGAGGCGAAAATGATTGAGGCCCGTGTACTTAGATTTAGGTGCAGGTTAAAGAACCCCAGGTGGTCGAAATTTCCGGAGACCTCCACTACGGCGTCTCTCATAATCATAACGTGGTTTTGGCACGTTAAACCCCTGATATTATTATTATTATTATTATTATTATTATTATTATTATTATTATTATTATTATTATTATTATTATTATTATTATTGTTGTTGTTGTAGCGAAGCTTATTGGAACTCTGAAGTGGGTCGTCCTCTCCGGCCCCTTCTAGTGGGTTGCCCTCTTCGGACAGAGCGCAGCTCGCGCAGAGTCGGCCCCGCCTTGACTGTCGCTGTCGTTCATCTTCGCCGAATGTCCGCCAATAAACATCTTTATAATTTGGTGGAGGTGCTGTGCCCTTCAAACAACTACGGTCAGCATTCAATGCCCTTGGAGCTTCGATCCCGTGCCGTGCCCTCTACCATGACTCAAGATGGCGCGCAGCAAACGCCTCCCCCTGCACCGACATCCTGTCCCGGTGTCCCCCGCATCCGCGGCCCTCCTGTTTTCACCGGCGCGGATGGCACCGACGTCGAGGACTGGCTCGCGATTTACGAGCGTGTCAGCGTACCCAATAAATGGGACGAGGCAGGAAAACTGAGCAACTTGGTTTTCTACCTCGCGGGTGTCGCAAGCCTATGGTGCAACAACCACGCATCCGATTTCGCTACGTGGTCCGCTTTCAAGACCGCCATCGTCGACGTGTTTGGCCGCCCTGCGGTTCGTAAGCTGCAAGCTGAACAGCGCTTACGGGAACGAGCCCAGCAGTCCGGCGAGGAGTCACATTGAAGACGTCCTGGACTTGTGCAAGAAAGCCAACTCGACCATGTCTGAAGCTGAGAAGATCCGGAACATCATGAAAGGCATCGACGACGATGCCTTCACGATGCTACTCGCCAAAAACCCTTGCACTGTGGCTGAGGTCATCACACTGTGCCAAAGCTACCAGGAGCTGCGCCGGCAGCGGCTGATGACGCGTCGACCTCCATCGCGCGACGCCGACCTCGCTGGCATGTCGGCTATTTCGGACCACTCCGGCTTGCTCCCCGAAATCAAGTCCTTCGTGCGCGAGGAGATTGCACGCCAGTTCTCTCTACTGGCCTTCACTCACCCGCAGCCTGTTGAACAGCCGTCGACCCCACTGCTGCCTCCCCTACGCCGGGCTATTGAGCATGAAATCGCGGAGGTCATGCCGGAATACCACCAACCTCCTCGGGCGACTGCGCCGCTCAGTTACGCGCAAGTTGTAGCCAGGCCGCCTCCAGCGATCCCTGTGGTTCCCCAACTTACTTACGCCGGAGCCGTCGCCAGGCCTCAGGCCTTCGAAGAGAGTGTGCCGGCTGCGTACGCCGACGTCATCCATACGCCATGACTGCAGCCCACCATGCAGTCATACCAGCAGCCACCCCTTCCCTCGCGTCCTGCGACATGGATGGGACCTAGCCCGGCAAGCCGATGGCGCACTTCCGACAACCGCCCCATCTGCTTTGCGTGCGGTTGCGCCGGTCACGTCGCCCGCTATTGCAATCGTATGCAGCCGCCTCGAGTCGGATCGACCGTCACCAGCCAGTACAGCCGTCCATATTACGAGCCGCCGCCGCCTATGTCACCGACTTCACGCCCGTCTCCATCTACCCGCCGTTCGCCATCCCGAAGACGCCGCTCACTGTCACCGATGCGGCCTCGTCCGGTCGCCCGAGACCAGGAAAACTAGTCGTCGCAGTCCAAGAGGCAAGGGCTGCGACGCTATCGAACTGCCAAAGCCCTCAGCAAAGCCCATCGAACGTAGTAGACGTGTTTGTAGATGGCGTGCGCACATTGGCCCTTGTGGACACTGGAGCTGCCGTATCCGTTATGGACGCTAAATTTAGCCGACTACTACGAAAAGTGACGACGCCGCTTTCCGGGCTCTCCCTCCGTACAGCCAGCGCTCACAGTATTCACCCGACAGCGGTGTGCACAGCCCGTGTCATGATTCAGGACGCTCTGTACGCCGTCGAATTCATCATAATTTCCTCATGCTCTCACGACGTCATCCTGGGTTGGGATTTTCTCGCTCGCCACGACGCCGTAATTCGTTGCGCACCAGCCGAAATAGAGCTCTCACCATTCTCCAATTTGACGCCGGCGAACAGTCCATCGGCTGCGACCAAAGTACTCGTCAAAGACGACACCACAGTTCCTGCAAACTCGTCAACGACTGTGTCCGTCTATTGCACCGGTCTCTCCGACACCGTTGCACTTCTTTCCCCCTCTGACCGCGTTTTCACCAGGAAAGGTTTGCTGGTGCCATTTGCGACCGTGCAAGTCACTCAGGGCGACACCGATATTTTCGTTACGAACCCATCCCCGTACATTGTTAGGTTGGTGCGAGGGGAATGTCTCGGCCGAGCGGAAGCCCTCGAAGACGCACAAGTTATGGACGCACCGGGTGACACGCACTGTGCCAGCTCCCGTGCGCTCAGTGCTGTTTCCACATCTGACTCGTCACCCGCTGATGTATTTGCTTCCTGAATTGCTGACAACCTTACGTCGGTCCAGCGTGCCCAGCTTCTCTGCCTGTTGGAAGAATTTCGTTCTTCGTTCGATGTCGCGCAAACTTCTCTCGGCCGCACGTCTGCTGTCACGCATCACATCGACACTGGCGCCCAACCACCGCTGCGGCAACTTCCATATCGCGTATCTCCAGCAGAGCGTCGTGTAATTAACGAGCAAGTCGAAGACATGCTTCGCCGCGATGTTATTCGACCCTCAAACAGCCCGTGGGCGTCCCCTGTCATTCTCGTTGCGAAGAAGGACGGCTCTGTGCGGTTCTGTGTGGACTACCGACGACTCAATAAGATCACCCGTAAGGACGTTTATCCCCTCCCTCGAATAGACGACGCCATTGACAGCCTGCAAGGAGCAGAATTCTTTTCGTCGCTCGATTTGCGCTCAGGGTACTGGCAAGTCCCCACGGCTGATGACGCTCGACCGAAGACAGCGTTTGTCACACCCGACGGCTTGTACGAATTCAACGTCATGCCGTTTGGGCTGTGTAATGCGCCCGCGACCTTTGAGCGCATGATGGATTCCGTTCTGCGCAACTTGAAATGGCACACGTGCCTGTGCTACCTCGACGACGTCGTCGTTTTCGCCCCGGACTTCTCCACACATCTTCAACGCCTCAGACTTGTTTTGACGCGTTTGAGCGACGCCGGGCTACAACTGAACCTAAAGAAGTGCCGATTTGCAGCACGGCAGCTGACAATACTAGGCTACGTCGTGTCCAAGGACGGAATTCTCCCCGATCCAGCCAAGCTTCGGGCCGTGACAGAGCACCCCAAACCTACGTCCATCAATGAACTGCGCAGTTTTGTAGGACTATGCTCCTACTTTCGACGCTTCATACGAAACTTCGCGACTATCATATCGCCGCTGACAAAGCTCCTTGGCAGCAACGGGCCTCTCAATACGTGGTCGTCAGAGTGAGACGCCGCTTTGGCGAACCTCTGTAGTTTGTTGACGTCTCCTCCGATACTACGCCACTACGACCCTACGGCCCCTACAGAGGTACACACGGACGCCAGCGGTGTTGGCCTCGGTGCTGTCCTTGCACAGCGCAAACCTGGGTTAAGCCGAGACCAATTTCACCGTCACGGAGAAAGAATGCCTGGCCATCATCTGGGCCCTTACGAAGTTCCGACCTTATTTGTATGGTCGCCCGTTTGATGTCGTCACCGACCATCATGCGCTGTGCTGGTTGTCGTCATTGAAAGATCCCTCAGGCCGTCTCGCCCGTTGGGCACTTCGCCTGCAAGACTACGCCATCCGCGGTACTGTACCGCAACGGACGCCAGCATGCTGACGCCGACGCCCTGTCGCGCTCTCCCTTGCCTGACGACAATGCCCACGGCTCAGTGTCTCCCCTTGCCGTTTCTTCTATCGACATTCAGACAATCGCTCCCGAACAGCGCAAGGATCGCTGGATTGCCTCACTGATGGACTTGCTGACTGATCCATCGGCAACACCATCCACTCGCGCGTTGCGTCGTCAAGCCCACCATTTCGCCGTTCGCGACGACCTCCTCCACCGACGCAATTACAGCGGCGACGGCCGCCAGTGGCTACTAGTTATACCCCGAAGTCTGCGTTCTGACATATGCGAATCGTTCCACGTTGATCCGCAGTGTGCGCATTCTGGGGTATCGAAAACTTACCACCGCATCCACCAACGGTACTTTTGGCGAGGGATGTACCGCTACGTGCAGAAGTTCGTTCGCTCCTGCATCGATTGTCAGCGCCGCAAAACTTCAACGCACCTGTCGCCGGCAGGTCTGCAACCTCTACCTTGCCCTGACAGGCCGTTTGGGCGTGTTGGCATCGATTTGTATGGACCACTTCCTCTGACGTCTGCTGGTAACCGCTGGGCCATCGTCGCTGTAGACCACCTGACGCGATACGCCGAAACTGCCGCCCTCCCAGCGGCTACAGCGCGCGATGTGGCCTCCTTCCTGCTCCACTGATTCATGCTACGCCACGGTCCACCTCAGGAGCTACTCAGCGATCGAGGCCGTGTCTTCTTGTCGGAAGTCGTCGAAGCCATTCTAAAAGAGTGCAACGTTGTTCATCGCAAAACTACTGCTTACCATCCGCAGACGAATGGCCTCACCGAACGCTTTAACCGTACGCTCGGCGACATGCTCTCCATGTATGTAGCCGCCGATCACACCAACTGGGATGCCATTCTGCCCTTCGTCACCTACGCCTGCAATACCGCCGCTCAGAGAACCACTGGTTTTTCTCCCTTTTTCTTATTGTATGGCAGGCACCCCTCGCACACAATCGACACAATCCTTCCATACAAGCCGGATCGGTCTGAGTGTGCGCCGATTTCTCCTACCGCCCGACTTGCTCAAGAATGTCGCGAACTTGCCAAGACCTTCACTACGCATGACCAAGAGCGGCAGAGGAGCATTAGCGGTGACAGAATCACTTCTGAGCCGACGTTCCTCCCTGGAGCGCTCGTATGGCTCTCGGTCCCTACCACTGCACCTGGCCTCTCTTCAAAACTACTGCCGAAATACGAAGGTCCCTACCGTGTTGTTGAACGCACATCCCCTGTAAACTATCTGATCGAACCAATCGATCCATCCTCGGACATGCGCCGTCGAGGGCGCGACATTGTAAACGTGGAGCGCCTCAAGGCGTACCATGACCCGCTCATTGTGACAAGTTGTTAGGTCGCCAGGCGGCTCCCTTTTCGCCCCCGGAGTAATTGTAGCGAAGCTTATTGGAACTCTGAAGTGGGTCGTCCTCTGCGGCCCCTTCTAGTGGGTTGCCCTCTTCGGACAGAGCGCAGCTCGCGCAGAGTCGGCCCCGCCTTGACTGTCGCTGTCGTTCATCTTCGCCGAGTGTCCGCCAATAAACATCTTTATATTATTATTATTATTATTGTTTGTGACGGGCAACATTCCCTGACGAGCTGGTCTTTGGTGTGATGTTCAAAAACTCATATGGCCAAATTTCCAATAAATATATATGCGGCGTTTGAACGCAATTCAGTGCTTTGCGGGCAGCATGGCCTGTTCCCATCAAGGCAGCCCGGTCTGCCGGAAGCCACAAGGTCGGTCCTGTAGCGCTGGTACATGTATGCGCCTGTCGGAGCATACATGTATCAGCGCTCCTCATGCTTCCGTCTTTTGCATGGCTTTATCACCATTGTGATCACGCGCAGACATATGTGTGACTGAAATGATTTGGTCGTCCACTGTCATAAGGAAGACTGAGTATGGCAATCGACTACGCGTTCTTAATTGTTTTGCATCACATACCGCAACATATAAACAAATACATATTTATTTCTTGTACGTCATCATCGAAGTTGATTCGCAGTTAAGTTCACGAAGCCCGGGGCACGCCACTCCAGAGGGAAAGCCTGTCGTGCACACTCTCGCACCGCTCTGCATGGTGGCTTGCGTGCCGACGGAGCGTGCCGCGGCAACCGGTGGCACTAAATAGAGGGTTTTAGTTTAGCGCACGCAACGGCCTTGCGCACGCAACGGGTGAGCGAGAGCAAGAATGCGCATGCGCTGAACCTAAGAGAGATGCGCGCGTTTGCGCGCGCAAGAGATGCGCACGCTAGATCTCGGCGCTTACGTTGCGCCCGCTACGACCGTTGCGTACCTTACGGGCGCTTCTCTCGCGAGATCTCGACCAGTCGAGACAAGCAAAATGACTGCGTCCGACAGCAGCACAAGCGGCACGGCGGTCATGGCAGCGAATAAACCCCGCGTCCATTTCGGAATTGCCCTCGATTTGGAGCTCCTTGCCTACGTGAGTAGCTTGAATCCATTCGCGGACCCAGTGCAGTGAACAGTGATCCCTGCAAAGATGCAGGAGATATTTGATGTCGTCGAGACTGCAGTCGCCCTTCAAAAGCCACCGCTCTCGGTTTGTGAGCATCAAATCGTCTATCTCTTCCCATGAAAGAGGGGCCAAAATGCGCCGATTCGAAAGGATGCTGGAAGGCATTTTTCCTCCCTCACTGGTGCTCGCCTCGTAGAAGTCGTACCAACCGTCACTGTTCATCACAAATCACCTCAACAAAATTTGCGCCATCGCAAAATCTTGCCTTGTCTCGTGCTTTGACTTGTGTCAACTATGATCGGCTATTGCAGTTTATTTCTTAGCCACTAGGTGGCGCAGAAAAACACGCCGAGACGAAGGTGCTGACGCCTAGACGCAGTCCTCGTTTCGGTTGTTGCGTATGGTAAACTAAAAATGTAGGAGCCAGCCTCAACTCCAACGTACGCAGCGCGCAGGCCGTTGCGTACGTACAGGTTTGCGCACGCTGAACTAAAACTCTCTAATATTATGATACTTTACGGGCTACAAGACTCATTTTACTAGGAAGCACGCTGAAGGGGATCACTGACTAGCTCTAACCACTAGAGGTTAGCCATGCATGCAGTTATTTGGCATGCCTCAGTGCCTTATCACAACAAGGCGTTGCTCAGCCAGCGACATCCAAGTCAGGCGGCCGCTGCATAGATACGGCTGATTGTAACGAGAACAGGAATATTAACCTATAACTTATATAACAAATTATGGAGAACATGAAATTATGTGCTCTAATAATATACTCAGCCTGTAAATAATTGCATTTCGGAAACAGCAACAGGCGAGATTATATTGTCACGGGGTCGTGACGTCGACGAAGGCAGCAGTCAGCAGGTCCGAGATGAAACTCTTTATTTGGCCGAACTTGTGGCCGGGAAACTGAAAGTCAAACTACAGCAACACACTGATAGCGGCGAACAGAGCGTAGACCGTCGATCAACTGACAAGCGGTGAAGCGCGTCGACATTTATACATGTGCCGTCGAATATTCCAGCGTTATCGCTGGTCGTCGCGCAGGCTCTAGAATAAGCTCGAGTGTTCGCGTCTTTCGCGCAATCTTAACAAAACGATCTACAATAATCGCGAAGCTCCTCGAACAATGAGGCGCTGTTTGCCTTGAGCGTTGCTGGCAGTCTTTGTGGGCGAAAACCGAATACGGCAATAGTGCTAATAAGAAACGCACGTGGAAATCCCCCCCCCTGAAAAAGCATCGTCCCGATGATTACAAGAGAACACGGGGGGAGGGGGGCAATGTATGCAACAATAAATGCAAGAAAGTACAATAAACAAGCACAAGCAAGATAGTACAATAAAAATAAGCACAAGCAAGAAAGTTCAATAATAAAGTAAAAGTATAGTCCTCAGATTCACTAACGCGCGTAATATGGCTTGAGGCGCACGACATGGACGTCTTCAGGTCGCGCACGGTGCCGCTGAGAGTCCGTAATGCCGTCAGGGACAACTTCGTAGTCGAGTGCGCCAAGGCGTCGAAGTACCCTGTACGGTACGAAGTATCGTCGAAGAATCTTCTCACTAAGACCCCATCGGCGTATTGGCGTCCATACCCATACACGGTCACCGGGTTGGTATTCCATGTGGCGTCTTCGAAGGTTGTAGCGGCGGCTGTTATTCGTCTACTGGTTCTTGATCCGTAGGCGGGCGAGCTGTCGTGCTTCTTCGGCGCCCTGTAGGTAGGTGGTCACGTTGATGTTTTCCTCGTCGGTCACGTTTGGTAACATGGCGTCGAGCGTCGTTGACGGGCTCCGTCCGTGGACCAACTTGTATGGTGTCAGCTGCGTCGTTTCCTGTACTGCCGTGTTGTACGCGGTCACGCGCGGAAGGATGGCGTCCCACGTCTTGTGTTCGACGTCGACGTACATGGCCAGCATGAAGGTGATGGTCTTATTTAGACGCTTGGTCAGGCCGTTGGTCATTGCGTGGTACGTGGTGGTCCGGCGGTGGCTTGTTTGGTTTTGTCTCAGTATTGCCTAATTTAGGTCAGCCGCAAACGCCGGTGATGAGGACCTCTTGGGCGCCATGACGCAGGAGAATGTTCTCAACGAAGAACTTCGCTACCTCGGCGGCACTGCCTCTGGGTAGGACCCTTGTCTCGGCGTAGCGAGTGAGGTAGTCAGTAGCTACGACGATTCATTCGTTTCCGGTATTGGACATCGGGAACGGCCCCAGTAAGTCCATCCTGATTTTCTGCAGAAGTCCGACTGGCCTTGTCGGCGGTGTCTTGCGTCGCTGACAGTCCCGGCAAGTCTTTACGTAGCGAGTGACGTCGGCGGCAAGGTGCGACCAGTAGTCTCCTGTATTCTTGCGAGCACGCGAGAAATACCCAGGTGCCGTGATGTCGGGTCATCGTGCAGAGCCTGGAGGACCTCTGGTCGCAATTGCGACGGCACCACGAGAAGGAATACCTTCGGAACAACGGTAGTCCTGCCCTGGAGGTATTCCATGAGGCCCCTGAGTCCTTGTCGGCGGCTTTATTGTCGGTGGGCGTCGGGAAGGCAGCGATGGCAGCTGTTTTCCGCGGGTCCGGGCGAACACCATCCTTGCTGATCACGTGGCCCAAGAACAAGAGCTCCTAGTACGCGAAGCGGCACTTTTCAGGCTTCAAGGTGAGTCCGGATGTCCTGATTGCTTGAAGTACAGCTTCAAGGCGCCGAAGGTGTTCGTCGAAGTTTGAGGAAAACACAACGACGTCGTCCAAGTACACGAGGCACGTCTGCCATTTCAAGCTGGCCAGTACTGTATCCATAACCCGTTGAAAATTCGCAGGTGCTGAGCAAAGACCAAAAGGCATTACCTTGAACTTAAACAGGCCGTCTGGTGTTATAAAGGCAGTCTTTTCTCGGTCTCTCTCGTCGACTTCTATTTGCCAGTAAGCGGTCTTGATGTCCATCGACGAAAAGTACTTTGCTTTGTGTAATCGATCCATGGTGTCGTCTATCGGGGAAAGGGGATACACGTCCTTCTTCGTGACTTTCTTGAGGCGACGATAATCGACGCAGAAACGTAGAGTCCCATCCATCTTCTTCACTAGCACCACGGGGGATGCCCATGGACTTCGATGGCTGGATGATGTCGTCGCGTAGCATTTCGTCGACCTGTTTCTTCACGGCCTCTCGATCTCGCGTCGAAACTCTGTACGGGCCCTGACGGAGTGGTCTGGCACTTTCCTCTGTTATGATGCTATGTTTTGCCACGGGGGTCTGCCGAATTCTCGACGACGACGAAAAGTAGTCCTTGTATTGCAAGAGCAGGGTTTTGAGTTGTTTTTGTTTGTGCTTCTGAAGGCTGGGATTGACGTCGAAAGCGCGTTGTGGCGCTTCATTCGTCGGAGTAGGGTCGGGAGAATCGGTGAGGCCGAAAGCATTACTGGCTTCTACGATTTGTTCGATGTATGCGACCTTTGTGCCTTTTCTCACGTGCCTGTATTCGTTGCTATAATTCGTGAGCATAACAGTTGCTTTCCCTGCCCGCAGCTCTGCTACTCCTCTTGCGACGCAAATCTTGCGGTTAATCAAGTGGTGCTGATCGCCTTCACGACGCCTTCCACGTCTGCAGATTTCTGAGTGCCGACGGAAATCATAACGCTGGAGTGAGGGAGAATTGTGACCTGGACTTCCAGCACATTCAAGGCGTGCTTTCTTGGCGGAGTGTGCGGCGGTAGTGCCTTTCCGTGGGCAGTGTTATCGGCTTAGACCTTAGGTCGATGATTGCACCATGAAGGCCTATGAAGTCCATACCAAGAAGATGACATCTCTCGACCGACGCTGCAGGACTACAAAGTTCGCGGGATAAATTCGGTTGTTAATGGTGAGTCTCGCTGTGCAGATTCCCTCTGGCGTTACGAGGTGACCTCCAGCTATCTGGATTTCGGGGCCTTCCGAAGCTGTCCTTTCTTCAGCTTCGTGGCGAACGGTCCACTGATGACAGAATAGTCGGCCCCGGTGTCAACGACGGCTGTGACGCTGTGGCCGTCGATAAGAACATCGAAGTCGCCAGTTCGTCGTCTTGCGTTGCAGTTCGGTCGTGGCGTCTGGTCACGGCTACGTCGGTTTGTTCCGCTGCTTCCACGTTGCGTCGTTAGGTCTACTTCGGTCCGGGAGGTTTCGTCGTCAGGGCTCTGTCTGGTTAGCGTTCTGTCCTGAAGGCTTCGTCGTGGCGTCGTCGTCGGCGGCGGAGGATCTTCGGTATTTCGTCGTACAGCAACCGCACCTCTGGCCCCGGGTTGGGCCAGTGTATTGTCGGCGCTGTGGAGAGGCATAGCCGCCTGGCGACGGAGATCGCGATGGTCCTCGGGGGGTCTACTGTGCTCCTGCCAGATAGTCGGCGATGTCACGTGGCCTTTCACCTTGCTGTGGACGCGGCGCGTCGATGGCGAACCCGCGCAGCCCCATCTGCGATACTGGCAGCTGCGGTACGTGTGGCCGGCTTCTCCACAGTGGTAGCAGAGTGGAGGATGGTCTGGGACGCGCCAAACGTCGGTCTTCCTCGGCGTGTATCGCTAGCTGGTTGGCGGGCGGTATGACGTCGGTGGTGGCAGCGGTGGTGCCTGGTGGCGGAACTGCTGGGGCAGCGGGGCGTCTTGACCTGGGCGAGGAGGGGGGGCGTTGCGTCTGGCTGCAGAAGCATAGCTGATTGCTTGCACCTGCGTCGGTGCCGGCTGAGGAACACCCAGTGACTGTTGGATTTTCTCGCGTAAAACGTCCGCAGTCGACGTCACTTCGGGCTGTACAAAAGGTGCGAGCTTTCGCAGCTCCTCTCGCACGATGGCTCGGATCGTTTCGCGCAAGTTGTCGGAGCCGAGGGCATGAACAGCTGCGCTGTCTTGGAATGCGCGGCGATTGCACTAACGAGTGCTCATATCGAGTGTATTCTCGGTGATTGTCGCCTCCGAGAGGAATTCTTGGACGGTCTTGGGTGGGTTCCACACCAGCCCAGCGAAGAGCTCCTGCTTGACTCCTCGCATGAGAAGGCGAACTTTTCCCTTCTGGCATGGTGTGGTCTGCATAGCGGAACAGCCGGGTCATTTCTTCCGTGAACAGCGCGATGTTTTAGTTCGGCATCTGCACGCGGTTCTCGAGCAGAGCCTCAGCCTTCTCTTTGCGGACGACGCTCGTGAATGTGGTGAGGCACCTGTCGCGAAAAATGTCTGACGTAGTCAGGTTTCGCTCTTGAATCTCGAACCAGGTCCGAGTGGCATCTTCCAAAGCGAAATAGACATGGCGTAGTTTTTCGCTGCTCCAGGCATTGAAAACGGCGACTCGGTCGTAGGCTTCGAGCAAGCTTTCCGGGTCTTCGAACGACGATCCGCGGAAGGCTGGCGGCTCCTTGGGCGTCCGGAGAAGGATCGGTGCGGGCGGCATAGCGTCTGTCGTCGTCGCTGTCGTTGAGGTCAGGGTCTTTGCTTGCCGGGCCTTTTCAGGTAGAGGCCCGTGCTCTGGTAGTAGACCTTGTTGCCTGCGGCTTGCTCGCTGCTCGGCCTTGGCGTCTACGTCTTCTTTGCGACTCGTGCTTGGTTCACGACTTGACGGGGCCGTCCGGAACATGGACGAACAGCACCTCCACCAGATGTCACGGGGTCGTGACGTCGACGAAGACAGCAGTCAGCAGGTCCGAGATGAAACTCTTTATTTGGCCGAACTTGTGGCCGGGAAATTGAAAGTCAAACTACAGCAATACACTGATAGCGGCGAGCAGAGTGTCGACCGTCGATCAACTCACAAGTGGTGAAGCGTGTCGATATTTATACATGTGCTGTCGAATATTCCAGCGTTATCGCTGGTTGTCGCGCATGATCTAGAATAAGCTCGAGAAGCGGCGAAAGGCGGGCTAGTTGGTATGTACATAATTTAAAACTTGAGAAATAGCGCAAAGACAGGACGAAGGAAAGTGTCGTCACCATCCTAAAACGCTATCGTCAAAGGTGAGCGCGGGAGATATTTGAGGCCTTTGTCATCCACCAAAATGGTGATCGATGCATAAGCGTGCCGTCACTCGAATTGTTAGAAAAAGAAATCAGCTATTTGACGTCACGCACGTGAAAAAAATCTTGTAACCTTATGGCTTTTTCCACTCTTTTGTCTATCTACTTATTCTTGTTTTCGTCAACAATATTTTCAGTTGGCAGTCAGCACCCGCCCGTGTGTCACTTTCCTTCGTCCTGTCTTTGCGCTGTTTCTCAAGTTTTAAAATAAGTTCGAGTGTTCACGTCTTGCGCACAATCTTAACGAAACGATCTACTATTATCGCGAAGCTTCTCGAACAATGAGGCGTGGTTTGCGCTGAGCGTTGCTGACAGTCTTTGTGGGTCAAAACCGAATACAGCAAAAGTGCTAATAAGAAACGCACGTGACAATATGAACGCAGCTCTCGACGAGGAAAGTATGCGTACGTGTACCTTTAAATTTCCGTCGAGTTAAAGTATACCGTGTTATAAGCGCACGCGCGTCAAGCGTACATGCTCTGATATAAATAGTTTGTCAGACACTCAGCAGTATACGATAGGCTACACACGCGTGATATATTTTATCGGTGTTTCTACGGCGTCGCCGCGTGGCCGCAGCTTGTGATACCTACGCGCTGTCGTGCTACGAGCAACTATTCAAGGTCAATTTATAAATTGCGTTCAATTTATAAATCACGTTCACTTTATAACTTAAATGCTCTGCTAGCGTTCTGGGTTATGCACTGCACCCCTGGAACTATTTGTTTTCTGAAATGCAGTGCCGTAGTAATGCGGCCTTCAGTTCGCACAGCATTGACGTATCGTGCATTGCATAGCGTGCTGCGTGCGCATTGTCTCTGGAATTGTTCATTTACAAACTGACCAACATTCGGGTGTCCCTCCAACGGCATGTGAAGCGTAGGAAGGCTAAGGAGTAGATGAAATACATCAAGAAGCGTTTATTTTTGCACCTCCTAGTTGTTGCCTAATGAATCGACAAGTGCAAGAATACGGCGTCGCACCCGCGTAGCCAGGGGTGGGTGATGAGTGGTTCAGCCCCGGCCATCCCCGCCCACCAATTTTTTTTATAGTTTTGCATGTGTGTGTTTGCAAGCGGACAAAAAAATGCTCGCACAAGGTACACAAAGGATATTTGAACCCCATGCTCCGGAACAAAAAATTCTGCCTATGCTAGTGTGGCTCAGTATACGTACGTCATAGTATGTTAGGTGAACTACAATGAATAGAATACGCCAACAACACCAGTAAACTAAGCAAATACCTGTAGTGAAATAGCAGTTATGACGTGGCAAGAGCAGTGCAAAACCAAGACACCACTTACATTACAAACCCTTTCGTAGAGCTGTATAATTATCAATTGAGAGAAAAAATAGTTTTGTTGCAGCTGTGGTGCAGGATATTGTCACGGGGTCGTGACGTCGACGAAGGCAGCAGTCGGAGTGAGGAAGATCAAACTCTTTATTTGGCCGAACTTGTGGCCGGGAAGCGGAAAGTCAAACTACAGCAGTACACACTGTACGCTGATAGCGGCGAACAGAGCGTCGGCCGTCGAAAAACTGATGATCGCTGGGACGAGACGATCATGCATCGAACTTTCCAGCCTTATCAATGGTGGCCGTGCAAGGTCTGAAATAATCTGTCTGTTCGCGTCCTGCGCGCAAGATTAACAAAACGATCTACTGCAATCGCCAAGCTTCTCGAGCACTGCGGCGTGGTCAGCGTCGAGCGTTGCTAACTGTGCTTGCGGGTTAAACCCAATACATCAAAGTAAAACAAGAAGGGGGCGTGGCAATGCCCCCAAAGCATCGTCCCGATGCGTAAAACAGAAAATGGAAGTGCATACACAAAGAAAGTAGAAAAATAATGCAAAAAGTACAGTTCCCATGTTCGCTGATGCGCAAAAAACGGCTTGAGACACACGACATGCACGACTTGAGGACGTGCGCGGTGCCGCTAAGAGTTCGAAATGCCGTCCAGGATAACTTCGTAGTCTAGGGCGCCGACACGTCGGAGCACTTTGTATGGTCCGAGTTAACGCCGGAGAAGTTTCTCACTAAGTACCCGTCGGCGTATCGGCGTCCAGACCCACACACAGTCACCGGGTTGGTACTTCATATGGCGGCGTCGAAGAATATAGTGACGGCTGTCGGCCCTCTGCTGGTTCTTGATGCGCAGGCGGGCCAGCTGTCAAGCTTCATCGGCGCGTTGCAAATAAGCGGCGACGGCAAGATCGTCTTTGTCAGTGGCGGTTGGTAGCATCGCGTCGAGCGTCGTTGCCGGGCTCCTTCCGTAGACCAGCTTGTACGGTGTCGTTTACGTCGTTTCTTGCATAGCCGTGTTTTATACGAAGGTCACATACGGAAGGATGGCATTCCACGTCTTGTGTTCGACGTCGTCATACATGGCCAGCATGTCGGCGATGGTCTTGTTTAGCCGCTCGGTGAGGCCATTGGTCTGTGGGTGGTACGCTGTAGTCCGGCGGTGGCTTGTTTGGCTGTATCTCAATAGTGCCTGAGTTTGGGCCTGAGTTAGGTCAGCAGTAAACGTCATACCTCTGTCGGTGATGAGGACCCCTGGGGCACCACAACGCAGGACGGTGTTCTCAACGAAGAACTTCGCTACCTCGGTGGCACTGCCTCTGTGCAGGGCCCTTGTCTCGGCGTAGCGGGTGAGGTAGTCGGTACCCAATGGGCAACCAATGAGTTTGGGACGTCTATCGGACCACTTTTCTGGACATCACGTACATCCGGCGGATGCACGAGAAATTCCGTGGGACGTCCACCGGGACGACCGCAGCATTATATGGCGCAAAGGAATAGAACATCCCGAGTTAATCCACCGGGCGTCAAATCCCACCAGATGTGCATGGAAGTATGCAAATTCAGTAAAAAATCTTACCCGACGTCCAGAAAACGTCCGTGGTATGACCGAACGTCCAGTGTATATCAAATGCTGGATATAGTGGGGCTTTTTGTCATTATCACGCATAGAGGAAGGAAAAATAAGGAGAGGCCCTGACGTCACATTCTTGAAGCCTCCACATCGCAAAGACCCGCATCGCCTCCTAGCGAAAGAGCCTCAAAACATTTCGCGATTTCCGTCGTGTCGTTTGCAAGCGCATGCGCGATTCGAGCCTTTTTTTCGCCGTGCAAGCGGCGCAGCGGGATTCACGCATGCTGCTTCTTGTGTGCGTTCTTTAGGAAAGCTACGCAATGCCCAGCTGTTGCGTATGGTTGCGTATACCCGGTGCAAATCGCGTGCACTGCAGAAAGTACCGGGTGCCACTTTTCATGCGTACGTACACGTTCGCTTCATTGCTGATCAGTAATGCATGGTATTTGCACGCGAAGCTCTCGGATGTGATCATTATGCCTATATGGTTAGGTAGCGCACTCGCTATAGCGAGTGTCGTGTCCTTTGTGTTTCTTTTGTCCCCGTCGAAAGTGCGCTCAAGGATCAGTCACCAACTAGCCCAGCTCTCAACCTTATTGAATCTCGGATGTGCGCTCTGTTGCTTCTTACTCATTGTGTCAACTCAGAACACACGTGAACTTTTGTTTTTGGCGTCTGACGCGCCGTACATAACATGCGCCGAAGGCATCGTACGTTTTTAGAGGCTGCGTCGTTCAACGAAAGGGCAATAAACTTATGTTGTTGTTATCGGACTACGTGATGTATGTATTGTGCGGTGTGCTCTCGCTGCGTGCTTGTTGTTGTGTGCGTACTGGAATTAGAACCTTTACGTGCACGATCGCGTATACAATACAGCGGTGTCCTCTTTTCGACGTGAAGTTACGTCAACTATCGGTTGGCGTCGCGCCGAATAGCTACTACGCTCACTCCATATACACGAACAAAGAACCGCTAATCCGGCAACAGATCGGGAAATTGGGCTACGAGAAAGGCCTAACGCCCAGCAGAACGCGTAAGTCACTGCTAGGTGAGTTTGAATACGATGATGCAGGGGCTGAACGTTTTTGATCACGGCACGTACCGGTATTCTGTACTGTTGCACAAAAACGCTCCACGAAGAATTTCAGCAAGCAGTTTCGGTGGTTTTGCAAGAGACACATAATTTTGCTTTCATGCAATGTTTGTTCCATTTCACACCTCTTCCTGCACAATGGAATATGTGAAGTAACCATGTGCAACAGATAATCAGTCGGTTGCTATGAGCATCATAACTTTGCAGGTTGCTTATCCCATTTACACCAAATACCACAAATCAATTATATTTTGTGGCACCAAAATTCATGAAACTACAACGGAATGGTTCAGGCAATACCTGCCTGAAAAAATAAAAATAAAAGAAAAGGACGCAAAAAGCAGGCCAAGCAGTCCTGCGTTTTTTTTTGCATTGTAACCGAAAATGAATCACCATATTGCCCAGGATTGCACCTTACTAGTCATCTTGCTCTCGTGTTCGTGCACTGCTGGCATATCATTCAAAATAATAAACTTAAGACACTTTTTCAATTATGATTTGTAATGGTCATGCATATTTGTATTGACTGCATAGGTAGGTTGTAGAGATGCTCTCTGCGACAGAACTGGCAGCAAACATAGTTACAGAGCATGCACAATATGAAACGATTAAATAGTAATCTAGTCTGCGATACTTAAAGTGCACGAAATGTAATCTGGAAAATCTTGTGGTTTATTTTTTTCAAAACTTTCCCTACGACAGCACTTACTTTATCTACTGAGCATATCATGTCAGGTCTAAACTTTTTATCATTTGTGTTGTCATGATGTAATCGAAGTGGTTAAAATAAGTTTTGTAATAAAAACACCGAATTTTTAATCAATATTGTGCATTAGTGTCATGAGTAACTATATTCGAAATGTTACCTTGAGAAACGTCATCTGCAATAGCTGGTTCAGCTGCTGAGGCCCTTTCTGCAGGAGGCATTATCTGTGGCAGGTCGTCATCATCTGTGCAACTGAGGCAAAACAACAGATTTTTCTCCCCATAGGAGTTTCACCATCTTTCTCAGATTTTTCAGTGCCACTGTTTCAGTTCTGAGAGACCTGAAACCATATAGATGTTTAACTTCGACGACTGAAATGCTATGTGTACAGGTCCTCTTTCATAAGAATCTCGGAACCAATCAGACAGATGTCTTCAGTGAACTTTTTGTGGGCAATAGTGTTTACAACAATAATGTGGTGATCCGGCATGCAACAGTTGTCTCGCTCTTCCAAAGTTATGGAAAAGCTACCGCTTTATTCATGCTATAGGCTGGCAAGCAGCAGAAAGGATGGAGTGGGCCATCAGAGCCAGGGTGGCCCAAAGTAAACGAGTTATCCTCAACCAGAGCCTTGTCAGTACTAATAGTGCGAGCTTCAAAGATGCAGTTGCGAAGCTGCTTCAATAGCTTCCCATGCCTCCTCAGTTGTTTCTTTAGATGCCTCTTGTTGTTTTCGACTGGAAAAGCACTAAATGAATCAAGAGGGCCATGATGTGCAACATCCGCAAAAAGGTGGAGAAGGCAAAGCACATTGAAGGACATGTGTTCCTCGCCATACAATTCTGCAAAGACGGTGACGAAGGGCTTCAAAAGCTCTGCTGCATAACTTACATGCTGATAAACAGCTGCTTGTTTGCCAGAATGGACAAGGCTACAAGAAAACATAGAAAGTTCTGGTACGAAGTCCCTGAAAGAGTCATCTTTAGCAACAATGGTTCTGTGTAAAAAAGAAGGAGCCGAAATTTCACTGAATTCCAAACGTCAAGGTCATCAAGGCATCGAGGCTTGCGAGTGAATTCTCTGGTTATGCTGGTATCAAGAGCCTTGCTTCTTTCTGCAGAAGCACGCCTCTCTAATGGCCCAATCCGAACACGCAAAGTACCTGCTACCTAGATGCACATGCGCTTCCTTACAACACCCAAAAAAAACAAGTAGATGTAGTCGAAAGGAACATCTCTTACAGTGTGAAAAGGTAACTTTAGAAGTTCGAATACACCTCTGTGGTGCTCTTCATCTTCTTATGCTCTGAAGCTGACATCCATATGCAATAAACCCATGGGCTCACAAGAGAACTTTGTTTCCAATGTATGTACCTTCAACAGTGCATTTGGGGCACCCAATGTATCCAGCATAGCCCTTTGCCATCATAATAAAAGCACGAGCCGGTGCATCACAAACAACTGCCTTAATGCCCCTGACACACGGGCAAAAGTAAAGTGCTTTGAAGTAAACCACTTTTGTCGCCTAAAGGGACCATTTTCAGAAAGGAGTTGCGCCGATGACACACGGCACGGGACTAGTGCTTCAGGTGGTTCCTCAGAAGAACGCTGAAAATAAATGGCGCTTCTTCTGCGAGCGATGTATTTTTAAAAAAGCTACGCATGTAGACCACTTTTAGCACTACCAGAACTCGAAAACGTTTGTTTTTAATGTTTGACGGCTTATAATATTGCTCACGTTCGTATATTTTTTCTTTTTTTTGCATTTTAGCAGCGACCTCGATTGGTTTTGCAACTATGAACAGTCGGTGTTTTGGTACCCACGTTCTTGCCGTCCTTTCTCACGTTTGTGTCAGTGCCGGCGTGCCGCGTTTTATTCATAGCGTTATTCACACAACTGTGATCACGTGATGGATTAGCGGAGTAATTAGCGATAGCGATAAAGGAAGAGTTGCGGTAATCCTGACACTTGTTGCTCTCGGATTTCTTGATGGTTAGATTACCGCAGCGCAGGCGAAAGTCAAACGACTACTCGGCAGAGTCTTTACAAAAGAGCGCAGAGACGCGCCTTCACATTACAAGAGCGAACAAATGCATACAACAGAGGCGACCGAAGCCAGCGCACACCCGACGCGCTTCTCGCTAAGCGTTCTTGTGGGACGTGGACCGCGTATGGCAAGCACGCCGATGAGCGTCCCTTGCAGCGCACTCGCAGGTAGCGTGGAGTCGCGTGTTCCTCGATAAGCGAGTTGACCTTGCAGATCGGGTTTTGCAGGCACAGTGATGACAACACACATTGAAGACACCAACGTGGCGGCGCCAGTGACGTGATGCGGGCGTGCGAGAGTATAGCTACTGTAAACATTTACTGTTTAACAAATCGCTTCACTACTGAAAATGAACACATTTTCTCTAGGGGAAGAAATCACGGGGCAACCTAGCGTTGTGATACGCTTTCTTCTATTGATCAGCTCTGCACACTGTGTGCGAGAGTACTCCCTTACTGCCCGAAAAGTAGATGCGGGATCTGCTTTTCGGAAAAGAACCTTTGCCAGAAAGGAGTTACTCCTTTGTCGTGTGTCACTGCGGCTGAACGCCTTCCGGAAGATGTCCCCTAGTCTAAAGGACTAAAGTCTAAAGTGCCCGTGTGTCAGGGGTATTAGTTTGATTAGAATGTTTCGGCCTTTCACAATTACACCATTTGACAATGCAGATTCGAACTCTCGTACAAAATGTTCTAAATATTCGTTTGCAGAAGCTGGATCAGAAGGCCCTGCGTATGCTCCTACAACAAATGGTGCAAGTTCACTACAGTCGTGAATAAGGCATTGAAATAGCCAGAGTTGCGTTTTAGAGCTTTTGGCCAGTGGAAGGCCATCCACGTTTACTGTGAGCGGGTCAACAGAAGGAATGTTTTCTACGTGTCTAAGGGCATGCCGCAGACCAGCCACAAGTTGAAAGTGGCAATACTCTCCAGAGCTCATGGCAATCAATAAGAAGAAATTTGTTAATGTTTTTGCTGGCAGCCGACAGGAGAGTGCGCGCATCGCTAGGAAGATCAGAGAGTCCCTCCTGGCGTTTCAACAACCTTAACAATTCAGTTAACGGCCTTCTCTTAATGGCATGCTCTACCGCCCAGCGCCGTAAAGCGTCTCTAAAGCTTTCTGCAAAAGCTGAGCTTTCACATTTCGGAGACGAACTGAAGGAACTCGTGGGGCTCTGCTCAGACACTGTTGAATCCTATCCGCCATCTATTCAACACTGTCTCCGCTAAAACTGCCAGTCTCCTGTTGTCCGCATGTGGCGGGATGTTTGCAGCGGCCGTTGTCTGCACGCAATTCCTCCTGAACGGTTGGCATGGTTTCCAGTAAATCGCATTTGGAATGGACTGCCCTTGCGCTTTCGGCTACCGTCGTTCGCTCTAGCTTGACATCGCCGGCATTGTCAAGATGCTGAATTGTTTTCATGGTCTCTCTAGCGGCCCTCTCACAAGCGGATAGGCGTCGAATCTTATCCATGGTCGAAAGAAAAACAGACCGCTAAACGGACCGAACTAGAGGTTCTTGTTCACTTCACTGAAACTTAGTCCAACCGAACATGTCCGCATCAAGCTTTCCTCCCTGTTCTACCGCGCATCACCACGTTTGCAGCATGTCTTCAGACATTACAAATTAAAATGAGCATAATCATAAAGAAGACTTACCGCCTCGCAAGAAACGATACTGCTGCTGGTGCCGCGGCGGAAGAACCGAGGGAGAACTCAAGTCTCTGAAGGTTACGGAAAATGATACTATGAGAACAGAGCCCTGCAGACAGTTGGGAACACACTATGACGCCTCAGAACAATACCTACCTTGAAAAAGTTCGGTCAGGGCACAGGCGAAGTACGCGTCACTGAGTGTAATTGCGAAAGGGAAAGTAATGGAACTTTCCACTGGGAGGGCTCACTACACCAACACGAAAAATGGCGCGGAAACGCACGAATTAGACAGCCAGCTGAATTAGGCCGCAGTCCCGCAGTATGGTCGGTACGATCCGTACTTGCAGCGCCGCAGCATGTTGATCCCGGAACAAAATGCTCGCAACGATCATATATCATTATATGCTTTAACATACATTTCGTAGCATGGTTCCCCGTGGTTCTACGACACGATAGTTTTTTAGCTGCGAAGCATCTCTTGCTCGGGGGTATATCACGCGCCATTGGCCTTGGCGTCCGCACTCACACTACGCCTGCGCAACTCTCCTCCTTCCCTCTCTCCAACAGCTGCGCGTTACTCTCTCCACTTCTCTCCCAGCACCTGCTTGCGCTTCTCATGCGTTCTCGCTTCTGCTCTCGCGGTGCATGCCCTACTCTCCTCCTCTAGTCTCCTCTCCTTCAAGTGGTAGAGCGCTGCGCGCGTTAAGTCAGTGCCCTCTAGAATATTTTCACGCCTGCTCACCACACCGGGCATGTCCGCTGAGGTCACTCATTTTTGACCCTCGTCTCCTGCCGAATAGACGTGCGCATGCATGTTCCCGCCGTTAGAGAGCAGGGTTGCTAAGCCTGACGAAGCCTGTCGTGGCATACTGGTGCTTCTTTTGGCGTCTGCATGAAGACCGTGATCTGCGTTTGTGAAGTGCAGCCTGGTGATGTGATGTGCTTTGTTCACTGAATGTTCGCGTTGTGCACCTGCAAGCTCTCCCAATGGAGCAGTGCTGGTGGCCCAAGTGTCGCCGATATTGACAATGTACTGAAGGTTCCACTGTTTTCATTCCCCCAGGGCGACCAAAAAGAGAAATGAGTGCGTGCCGTTCATCTGTATGACATCGATATGCATTCTCTCCATAATTCGAAGGTTTGTGTATGTCTATACTACTTGCTTTTAAGATGTCTTACAGGCACCACATCTAACACGTTCGGTTCTTTATAAAATAATGATGTCGTGTGCGCTTCTGACTTGTTAGCGTAAGCCTTCACATTAGGCACATTTAGCTGAGCGTCGCTGACGCTCACCCCCGCCGTGATGTAGTGTCCCCAGACAGTGCAGAGATTTCCCGTTTTTGACGAGCGCATCTTGCCGAGACGCGGTGAGCTTGGCTGCAAAACGACGGCGAAACAGAATAGAAGCCTATAAACGTTGGTAGACGCACTTTCATGCTCCAATCAAGCGACTTCACAAGGGAGCGATAGATACGTTTTACGTTCCGCTGCTCGCACCGCGAACTCATCAAAATGAAGCAATAAACGCGCGTGGCAGTATATTTTCAGAACGGGCGTTTTTTCCTTCAGGGTTGGTAAACATTTCGCTATTGGCGCATAGCACCGCATGCCTCTTGAAACACCTCCGATTACTTGGTTTAGAAAAGTTAAGGAGTGCCGGTGCGTGACGTCGTGCATCTGTTTTGTACGTAGTATTTCTTACCGGGACTCCGACCACTTTTTGCGGTATTATAATTACGCGCCAGTTTCACCAGCAACGTCGCCTAATTTATTTCCTTGAAATATGTACTGCTGCAAGTCACCCGAATTGGGATGCCTGTAGACACCTCATAGATTTTGTTGTTTTGTAACTGAGGAAATAAGGAGCATATGGAGCGGAAAGCCTGTGATAAACCAATTTCTTAAATGGTTTTCAGGTGTGCGAGCGCCATTTAAAGCCGGCACACTTAAGGACGACCACCAAGTACACCGATCCAAGAACCGGAAGGACAGCAGTGGCTCCCATGGGGGCAACTCGGCATACTCTGGACGCAATGCCGACATTTTTTTCAAATTTACCAAATGAATAGGAACTCTTTCTGCTGATATTATGAACGGTGTGACGTGTGTGCGTGTGTGTGTCTGTAAATAAAGAATGAAGTATGAATCAAAGTTACCTTATTTATTTCTTTGGGGCCATCCACCTTTGCATTTATAAATCGGTCAATAAATTTGATAGCGCACAATCTTCATAATTTTAAGCGGAATAAGAAGTTGCTTACAGAGCTATCACCAAAGACTAAAGCGAAACACATTTTATATACCAGCACCATTCCTGCGCAAAAGGCCAAATAAAGCTGTAACGCATGTAAAATTTGCCGCGAGCGCTTATCATTTCATAGAAGACGATGGTGGCAATGGCGTCACTGTCTCCCGCGCGTTCGCTCGCTCGGTCAAGAGGCGTCACGTCACGGCGGCTGTGAGCAGACCTGCATTTTTTTTCTAGGTGACGTTGGTTCATTCCAGCGCTTGCTTCGGTTGACTCCTCTGAAATGCATGCTCGGCATGCCGAAATTCTCTCCTGCCAGCTGCTGCTCCTGCGCAACGCCGCGATGAGTGCCAGTGGAGCGCGCCCCTCCCTCTCTCTCTCCTCTCCTACGCTACCCGCCTCTCGCGCGCCTGTCGACCGTGTTCCCCGCTCACCCTGTGAGAATTAACGCTCAGGCTAGAAGGAACACACGACGCGCGTAGTGTTCCTCTTCGCGTTCCACGATGCGAGGTTGTTAGTATGCCCGAGGTCGGTAGCCTGCCCAACGAACGCCAACGGAACGCGATCGTGCAAATGCCCCGGCTTCGCATCGCCGCGTGGGCCTCTTTTGCGGGAGATGGCGTAATTTTTTTAATTTTTTTCATGGTGGTCACCAGAAGCATCGACACAAGCATAACACACGCTGTAGCGCGTAGCACGTCTTCAACGTTTGTACTCGCTCATATGAATGTGACTTGAGTAGCTTTTCGCCCACCGCAATCTTTTTTTTTACGACCGGGTTATTCTTCTTTTGGAGATAACGCGAAGATCGATTACCGAGACGTCTGCGGCAATTCAACAGTAGGTGGATTTTGAGGCCAAAGTGTCAAGATCGACGAAGAAGCGTTTTGTCATGATTACGCTACAGTTAAAATTTTGCGGAGCTTGCACGGAGTGGCGCAAGCAATTTTTTTCGTTCCCCCCAAGCGCGCAAGGCTCTGTAGAGCAGCGCTGGTCGCAAATTTGTTGGTACTGGCTTGACAAAATGTTTATGTGATCACATTGTAAATCCAACGCCTATCTTGTAGGAGGCATTGATAAATGACGAGCATGGGCTAGGTATCGATCGGGTTTGATTGGGAATTAATCGCTTATAATCATAGCACCATAGAGAAATTACCTTTATTAAGAGATTTACCTTATTTGGCGTAATTTTCAGATGAGTGTGGTTCACTAGCCTAATAAGCACTACTTATAGACTAAGTCTTATTCGGGATCACCTCGGGTCATCTTGCCAAGCTCGTCGTGACTGGGGCACGTGCGACGATCGGTCGACATGCACTCGTCAAGTATCCTCAAGCGTTGTCCTGCGCACACCTTTACGCGATCTGAAAAAGGACATAAAATTCGTACGTGAACGATTTCGCATGGATGTACATTTGATTTTAAATTTTGGACGAAAGATATAATTCAAAATGTTATGCCCCATAATTACCCGACGGACGTCCTATATCGGTTCTGGACGTTGGGCTCTTTCTCGGACGTCCAGCCGATATTCGTTGTCCATTGGAGAGCTACGACGACCCGTTTCTTTCCGGTATTAGACGTCGGCAACGGCCCCAGTAAGTCCATCCCGATTTGCCGGAACGGCCATCGAGGCGGCTCGATAGGCTGCAGAAATCCGATGGGTTTAGTCGGCGGTGTCTTGCGTCGCTGGCAGACCCGGCAGGTCTTTACGTAGCGAGTGACGTCGGCGGCAAGGCGCGGCCAGTAGTACTTTTTCTGTAGTCTTGCCCGCGTTCGGGAAACACCGAGGTGTCCTGCTGTCGGTTCGTCGTTCAGGGCCTGGAGGACATGTGGTCGCAATGTTGAAGGCACCACGAGGAGGTACTTGGCTCGTAGTCGTGAGAAGTTTTTCTTTAGGAGAAGGCCATTCCGCAGAAAAAGGACGCCAGTCCTCGCCTGAACACCTTTGGAACAACGGTGCACTTGCCCTCGAGGTATTCCACAAAACACTTGAGTTCCGGGTCGGCTCGCTGTTGTTCGGCGAAGTCATCAGCACTTAAGGTTCCCAAGAAGTAGTCATCATCCTGGTCGTCGTGTGGCGGTGGGTGAAATGGAGCACGGGACAGGCAGTCGGCGTCGGAGTGCTTTCGTCCGGACTTGTAAACGACAGTAATGTCGAATTCTTGAAGTCGCAGACTCCACCGTGCGAGGCGACCTGAGGGGTCCTTCAAGTTAGCTAGCCAACACAAGGCGTGGTGGCCACTCACATCTTTGAAAGGCCTGCCGTAAAGACCAGGGCGAAACTTTTAAGTAGCCCAGATGATGGCAAGGCACTCCTTTTCTGTTGTGGAATAGTTGGCTTCCGCCTTAGCTAGCGAGCGGCTAGCATAACTGACAACCCTTTCTAGGCCGTCAGTCCTCTGCACTTTGACGGCTCCTAGCCCTAGGCTGCTTGCGTCGGTATGGATTTCCGTGTCGGCGTATTCTTCGAAGAGCGCAAGTATTAGCGGCGTCTACAAGCGTCGTTTCAATTCTTGAAATGCTTCGACTTGTGCCATTCCACACTTGAATTCCACGTCGGTCTTCGTGAGGTGTGTTAGCGGCTCGGCGATCCGTGAAAATGTTTTGACGAAACGCCTGTAATAGACGCACATGCCCAGAAATTGGCGTACGGCCTTCTTGTCGGTGGGCGAAGGGAAGGCAGCGATGGCAGTTGTTTTCCGTGGGCCGGGGTAAACTCCAGACTTGCTAATCACGTGGCCGAAGAGCAAGAGATGCTTGTACGCGAAGTGGCACTTTTCTGGCTTCAGGGTGAGTGCAGAGGTTTTGATTGCTTGAAGTACAACCTCAAGGCGCCGTTGGTGCTCGTCGAAGGTTGAGGCAAACACCACGACCTCGTCCAGGTACACGGGGCAAGTTTGCCACTTCAAGCCTGCCAGTACTGTATCTATAAGGCGTTGGAAAGTCGCAGGTGCCGAGCAAAGACCGAAGGGCATGACATTCAATTCGAAGAGGCCGTCTGATCTTAGAAAGGCAGTATTCTCTCGGTCTTGAGGTCCATAGACGAAAAATACTTCGCGCTGTGGAGTCGATCCAGGGCGTCGTCTATACTTGGGGGACGATACACGCCCTTATTTGTGATTTTGTTCAGGCGACGATAATCGACGCAGAAACGTAGGGTTCCAGCCTTCTTTTTCACTAACACCACGGGTGACGCCCACGGACTCTTGCATGGCTGAATGATGTCATCGCGGAGCATTTCGTCGACTTGTTTCTTACGGCCTCGCGTTCTCGCGTCCAAACTCTGTACGGGCTCTGACGGAGTGGTCTGGCACTTTCCTCAGTTGTGATGCGATGTTTTGCGACTGGGGTCTGCCGAATTCTTGACGACGACGAAAAGCAGTCCTTGTATTGCGAGGGTAGGGTTTCGAGGTGTTCTCTCTTATGCTTCGGAAGGCTAGGATTGACGTCGGAAGCTGGTTGAGGAGCTTGGTTCGTCGGCGTAGGCTCGGAAGAATCGATCAGGGCGAAAGCATTGGTGGCTTCCACAATTTCTTCGAGGTAGGCGACCGTCCTGCCTTTCTTCACGTGCTTATACTCGTTGCTGAAATTTGTGAGTATTACTGCTACGTTCCCTCCCCTCAACTCGGCTACTCCTCTTGCGACGCAAATCTCGCGGTGAGTCAACTGGTACTGGTCGCCTTGAACGACGCCTTCGAGGTCTGCTAATTTCTGAGTGCCGACGGAAATGATGACGCTGGAGCGAGAGGGAATGGTACCTGGTCTTCTAGCACATTCAAGGCGTGCTTCCCTGGAGGCGTGTACGCTGGTGGCGCTTTTTCAATAGATAGTGTTATCAACTTGGATCTCAGGTCGATGACTGCACCATGAAGGCCCAAGAAGTCCATGCCAAGGATGACATCTCTCGAGCAATGCGGTAGGGCTACGAAGCTTGCGAGATAAATGCGGTTGTTATCAGAGACTCTCTCTGTGCAGATTCCTGATGGCGATAGTAGGTGACCTCCAGCTGTCCGGATTTTGGGGCCTTGCCAGGCGGTCGTGACTTTCTTCAACTTCGTGGCGAGTGGTCCACTGATGACAGAATAGTCGGTTCCGGTGTCGACGAGAGCTATGCAATCGTGGCCGTCGACATGAACGTCGTGGGCGCTCGTTCGTCGTCTTGCGTTGTGGTTAGGTCGTGGTGTCGGATCACAGCTTCGTCAGTTTGTACCGTTGTTTCGACGTTGCGTCGTGAGGTTTTCTTCGGGCCGCGAAGCTTCGTCGTGAGGGCTCCGTGCGGTTTGCGTCGTGTTGTTAGGGTATCGTCGCAGAGCTGTCGTCGGCGGCGGAGGATCTTCGGCAGTTCGTCGTACAGCAACCACACCTCCATCAGTTGCTGCCCTTAGTTTTCCGCATACGGCCTAGGTGACCGGCCCTGAGTTGGGCCAGTGCATGGTCGGTGTTGGGGAGAGACGTAGCGGCCTGGCGACGGCGAACAGGAAGGTTGTCGGGGCGTCCATTGCGTTGCCGCGAGGTAGTCGGCGATGTCACGTGGTCTTCCCCCCCCCCACTGTGGACGCGGCGCGTCGATGACCAACCCACGCAGTCCCATCTGTCGGTACTGCCAACAGCGGTAAGTGTGGCCAGCTTCGCCGCAATGGTAGCAGAGAGGGCGGTGGTCGGGGGCACGTTGGCCGGCTGGCGGGTGGTAGGACGTCGATGGTGGCGGCGGTGGTGCCTGGTGGCGTAACTGCTGGGGCAGCGCGCCGTCATGACGTGGGCGAGGAGGGGGGGGGGGCGTTGCGTCGAGCTACAGCAGCATAGCTCACTGCCTGGAGCTGGGGCTGTGCTGACTCTAGGGTGCCCGGAGACTCCTGGATTTCGTGGCGGACGATGGCAGTGATCGACGCAACTTCAGGCTGTGGTGAGAGTAACAGCTTGCACAGTTCTTTCCGCACGATCGCTCGGATCGTTTCGCGCAGGTCGTCGGAGCCGACGGCATGAACAGCTGGGCTGTGTTGAATCGATCGGCGATTATACTGGTGGTTGCGCCAGTATGGGGAAACTGTTGTAGAGCGTTTTCGCGCCGGCCTCCACTGCTGAGCGGTAAATATTGTATATAGTGTTGACCCGTTGTTAGAGTGTACTGGGGCTGTCTTGAATCGATCGGCGACTACACTGGCGGTTGCGCATTTCCAGCGTCTTCTCAATCGCCGTCACCTCTCAGAAGAATTCTTGAACTGTCGAGAGTGGGTTCCGCATCAGCCCAGGGAAGAGATCTTGCTTTACCCCTCAATGAGAAAGCAGACTTTCTTGTCCACGGGCGTGGTTGGGTCAGCGTGGCGGAACAGTCGGGTCATTTCCTCTGCAAAGATGACCAGGCTTTCATTTGGGCCATTCCATGCGAAGCGTCCCAGCCATTTAGGCGACCATCCCAAGTGTAATAAAAAATTGCGCTGATTTATTGTATTGAAAAAAGTGATTTGCTAGAATATATCGGGGAGAAAAAAAATTTTCGACACATGGGTGCCATTCTGAATGATGATGACTGATGATTCACATGACATTCTGAATTTCTCAGAATGTCATCTGGCCGTTATTTTTAAAAAAATGTAGTCGCGATAAAAATATTTTTAGGCCCCTCAAGTTTTTAAACGTTACGAGGAAAATCACGAATTTCAGAAAATTGTCATTTTGTCCACTATGAGACGTAATTTACACCACGTAGTGCTCTAATTAAAAATCAGCTTCATATTTCGGTCGAAAGCAAATAAACAGTTCTTATATGGCAAGTTTTATCATTACATTTTTTTTGTTTTAATGAAGAACACAACTTTTTAATTTCCCCATTGACGGCAATTGGGAACATTATTGAGGAAGCTGCCATGTGACCAACTGATTTTCTTGCTTAAAAAGAAAGTTGTGATGATAAAACTTGCCTCATAAGAACTCTTTATTTGCCTTCGATTGAGGTATAAAGCGGATTTTTAATTGGAGCACCACGTGGTGTAAGTCGCCTCTCAATGTGGGAAAAACGACAATTTTCTGAAATTTGTGATTTTTTATTTGTAATGTTTAGAAACTTGAGGGGTCTGAAAATATTTTTATCGCAAAATATACCTTCTGTAGAGTAAGTATTCATTACTAATATTATCATACAAGGTGCAATATCGCAATGGAAAAATGCAAACATAGAACACTTTGGCAAAATTCCTAGAGGCGTATATGGCGGAAAAAGTGCACTAATATTATTGTGCTTTAGATAGGTTACGCAAACCTCTTTGCTTATTATGCAAACTAAATTTGGTATTGAAACAAGAAGCGATACTCTCAGAATAAATTTTCTTGCAAACAACACCCATATGACATTGCGGGAAATTTGGAAGGCACCCACATGACCAAAAATGTTTTCTCTCCGAAATATTCTAGCAATTCACTGCCTTCAATGTAATAAATCGGCACGATTTATTTTAATACATTTGAGATAGTTGCCAAAATGGCTGGGACGTTTGGCGTGGAATGACCGACTTGGGAGTTGGACCCGTGTCTCAAGCAAGGCTGCGGTCCGTTCCTTTCGGGCCAGGCTTGCGAACGTATCCAGGAAAGTGCTGCGAAAGACGTCCCAATTTCGAAGAGTGGACTCCCGATTCTCGAACCAGGTCCTTGCTGCGTCTTCAAGGTAAAAGTAAACGTGGCGCAGCTTGTCCTTAGAGTCCCAGTTGTTGAATGTTGAGACCCTTTCGAAAGTCTCGAGCCAGGTTTCGGGGTCATCGCTTGGCGATCCATGGAAGGTCGGCGGCTCTCTCGGCGGTCGCATCACCACAGCTGCAGGGGACACTACGGCTGTCATCGTGCGTGCTGTCTTCGTCGCCGTGGCTCTTGCCTTGTCCGGTAGGGGTCCAAATTGAGCGGGTATTCCTTTCAGTCCACGGCTTGCTCGACTGTCCCTGATGGTGTAGGTGTCTTCTTCACGAACGGGGCTGGGCTCAGGCTTGACGGGGTCGTCCGAATCATAAAGTGCCACCTCCACGAAAGCAGCTGTCGGAGTGAGGAAGATCAAACTTTTTATTTGGCCGAACTTGTGGCCGGAAAGCGGAAAGTCAAACTACAGCAGTACACACTGTACGCTGATAGCGGCGAACAGAGTGTCGGTCGTCGAAAAACTTATGATCGCTCGGACGAGCCGTCTTTTATACATCATGCATGGAACTTTCCAGCCTTATCACTGGTGGTCGTGCAAGCTCTGGAATAATCAAGACTATTCGCGTCCGGCGCGCAATGTTAAAAAAATGATCTACTACAATCGCCAAGCTTCTCGAACACTGCGGCGCGGTCAGCGCCGAGCGTTGCTAACCGTCCTTACGGGTTAAACCCAATAAATCAAAATAAAACAAGAAGGGGGCGTGGCAATATGATGGCATCTAATGTCGTTGATTTTGTCGCATGCTCAATCTGTACGAATACGTTGCTGGAATTGTCACGAAATCTTTAATGTATGAAGCGCATGTCAGCTAGCCTTTCATAGCCTCTATAATTTGAAGTTCAATTAGGCATCTTGTACTTCGGGTCAACATTATGATATCCTACACTACACACTTAAAATTTTCGGCGTTAGGTGCCTGTATACGCAGCTGTAAACAGTTCGATAGACTACATGCTCAGAAGATTGACAGTTCGACTTCTAACACACATGGTATAATACGTTGTGGGTTTTACTTCAGAGGTCAAGTGTTTGATACTCTTGACCTGCATGCACGAAATGTTCTGCGGTAGAGCGTTTAGTACTATACACTATAGAATGTTCGGTGTTAGCTCGCTTGCGTACATTCAATGCCAAGGGCACGATTGTCTACATGGTGAGACGGCCGAGTGTTGAATACAAAGACATGTATGTAATGTTCGAAGGTTCGGGTCTTCCTATAATTCAGAGGTCAGGTGGTTAATACCCTACGCACTCACAGGATCACTATTGAGGTTCCTGTATACTTCAGGGGTCATGGGTTCATTATGTTCAGCTCGAGGAGATTGTTAGCCTACATGGTTTGAATGTTTGATGTTCTAGTTCCTAAATAATTCCGATGTCGAGGATTCGGTACACTGCACACTTCTTAAGGTTTCGGGTTGAAGTTTCTGTATAACTTGCAGATCAAGGCTTTGACACCTTAAATGCTTGGAAGGTTTTGTGTTCAAGTATCAATACATTTAGTATAATTCATGGGTTTTGCTTGGAAAGTCAATGGTTTAATGCGCTACGCACCTGAAAAGCTTGGTTTCTAGTTGCAATATGCATACTTCGAAAGTTGATCGATGGTTTTGTATTCTAGACGCGTGAGAAGTTCAGGGTTTGAGTTCTGTAAGCATTTAGGTAAAGGGTTCCGTACCGTATATATGCTCAGAGGGAAGGGGTCATGGGTTCGAGTTGTTACTTGCTATATACCACCAGGTGTTTCCAATGTATTTCCTATGACGTCTATGTATATCTATGGGAAAGGTACCACCTCACAGACAGACGAATATGCCTGGGAAGTAGCCAGAGAATGCTTACGCATTAACCTATTCTGGTATATCTCCCACAGTATGCATTCTAAAGAATGCAAACCCGCTGGCGGTAAAGTTGTGTTGGTCTCTGTACATAGACGAGAAGTTGAGAGGAAGTTTCCTGCAAATACTGCTACTCCAGTTATCTGTGTAAACGGCTTTGGGGTAGCCCTGCAAGACAGCAATGCTATCCTCTGCATGCATACAAAAAGGCAATAGCCATGAGCCAAAAAACTGAAGAAACAGTGCCACTAGATGCTCGTAGTTTGAAGTAGCTCATCTTAACTGCTAAATACATGTAGCAACAACTCTACTGATGTAGTTGGACTGTGTTGGAAGACTAAGAGAGGTTTTACTCCCGTTACATATAAACTGTGGTAGGTGTTAAGATTTGTTACCGGTAAGAGACCTCTATTACAAAATGTAAGAGTGTGGGTTACTTTGTGCAACAAAAGTACGCGACTTTTGTACCAGTAAAATTATTTTATTCCTTCAAGGATTGGCTACCCGGAAGCTTTATGAGGTAGGCTGTAGGTTTAAATGCCCTGGAGTTAGACGACATAGTTGTTTAGCTGCCGCTCAGTACACAGCATAAAATTAATAGTTAAACCGTTGTAGCCATACGTTTTTGACACTGGCAATGAATAAAAGTTCTGTTCGCCGTAAAAGGGCCTTAAAAGTTGTTTTCTTTAGGTCATAGTTATGCGAACTTGAACTATCGTGGTATTCTACTATTAAACCAACAAAGGAATCAAGAAAAGGTGGCCGAGCCCTGTAAGCTTTGCAAACTGGAAAGGTGAACTCACAACAAGAACTCTCCCTTAGGCAGAATTAGGCAGTATTGCTCCTAATATATGTACCGCATGGGAGTATACTTAGAGGCATGTTAATGCGACTAGCTCTAGCTCGCTAATGTGCTACCTCAAGGACTGCATTAAATGTATCTCAGGGGTCACAGCATGAAGGCACTGCCCCTAGCGGTGAAGGCATTGCCATCGAGCTGTATAGCTTCTGGAGATGGCGTTGCCAGAGTGAGCTTGCTTCAAACGGTCTATTGGCCGCGAGATCGAGCACAGTCGCCGCCTGGCGTCTAATGGCTGAAGCGCTCCTAGTGGGGCATGCTCCCTGCGTTGTCTGCTAGCCACGTCATGTTTGTATGTGCGCCTACGTCCTGCACGTTCTCAAAGGGCAAATGGGATACAGATGCAAATGGGATTGCTCGGCTGCATGCGCATTGTAATAAGGTCAGTGAGTGCGACTTGCGAGAGGGCTGTGTATTGGTGTCGTACCTTTCGTTCGCCAAAATCATTTCAATGTTGGTGCCGCTTTCTGGTGCAAGCACGTCGTAAAGTGCGTTTGGCATAGTCCCGAACATAAGGAGCATTAAATAGTGTGTGCGACTCGGTGGTGAACAAAAGCGAGGCTCATGCACTTTCGCGTTGTTTAATTTAGATGGATAACTGCGGCAGTGTAGCTCATGATGAGCTTTAGTTGCACTTTAAGATGTCCTTTTATTGTACGGTCCTGTTCCCACTACAGCGAAATATTTCTATCAAGTGAAGTAAGACCCTTCGGTACTCAAAGTGTCTCCTAAAAAAGACAATGGAATACGGAGTTCCCGCGCACAATTTTAACTTCGGGCGAAGTTTATGCAGATACACCCGTGTGCTTAGATTTAGGTACGCTTTGAAAAACCCAGATGTTTAAGATTATTTCCGACGGCGTGCCTTACATTTTTGTCGTATAATGTCACGCAAAACGTCATCTTTTTTTTTACATTATCTTGAGCGTTTGTGTGCAGTTGTTGTAAATTGGTGGAAGGCAGGGGACATGATTAGTTCGAGAAAAAAAACCTTATTCCATAAAATAACCGGGCCTTTGTTGCATCACTGTCGCGCACGTAATCAATCGATGAAAACTCTGTGCTAAACACTCTTACATGCGCATGCGTATTCGTGCAAACCGTGCTATTGACCTCATTGCACAGAAATATGGGCTGGTATACAAATGAAGAAGAAGTAAACACTTAAGTAGTTCAGGCGTGCTACAGCAGTGCGTAGTACACAGAACACAAGGTAAATACGTACAGAGAAAACAACAAAAAACGTCGTATTGTGCGTAAGCGCAGACTGTAACCCAGAGCGAGCATACCTTTGATCGGCAGAGTGCGCTTCTCTCACTAGTATTAGTAACGTTGGATGATCTTCGTGCACCGATTCAACAATGAAGAGCGTGTATATTACCAGTAAGCTGCAATCAACGCATTTTATTCGCCGACAATCGGCTCAAACAGCTCACAACGAAGCGCCGCTGTGTGCATTTGTATACGCGCCGCCGACCGCCTCTCCACACTAACGCGGCGACTGTGCTGCCTCCTAAAGGTCGACCTCGCGGCGAATAGAGATCGTCTCTTCGCGTCCGTTAACAAGGAGAGTGAAATACTTGGGGTCGCGCTTGAGGACTTTAAAAGGACCGTCGTAAGGTGTTTGTAATGGAGCACGAGTACCATCGTGACGGATAAAGCCATGGCTGGTATGGAGTAATGATGGGCGCATATAAACTGTCTTGCAATGTTCACGCAATGGCGGTTGTACAACAGTACCCATAGTAGTTCGCAGGCGGTCGGCGTAAGAGTGTAGTTAATAAGAGCTTGTTGTTGGGCGAGTTGGTGAGTACTTAACATCGTGGTTTAGCGCTAAAAAAGACAGACACATGTGAGAGACAGGACAGGCGATACTAAGAACTGGTTTATTGCAAGGGTTGCAATGGAATAAATAGCGCACTGGCGTGCAGACGTGACGAGCGCGTAACAAGATGTCACCACTTATCAGGCTACAGGCATGTGGCATCAAAAAGCCTAATCTCGTTTCCATATAAGCAGATAGACGTGTCGCTAACACAGTTAGTACCTTTTTTCTTTATATGGTACGCCTCCCAGAGTTCGCGGGCTGATTTGTTCCAGCTTCTTCCTAGAATCTTGGCCTCTAGAAAAATCGGCTCACACATGCATTTTCGGCAGTGGGACGAAAGATGGGCCCCATCTACTTTCTTTAGATTTTGCGCATGCTCCCTTAACCGGTCATTAAGGCATCGGCCTGTTTGCCCTATGTACGACTTACCGCAAGAGAGCGGTATGTTATACACCACTCCTCGCACGCATTTCACAAAGGGCGAGGCATGATTCTTTGAGCGCCCTTCCTTCTTGCAGCCCACCTTTGTTGTGCGAGGGCACAGCTGTGCAAGCTTGTTAGGCGCCGAAAAAACAAGCGGGACCGCATGCCTATTGGCGACCTTCTTCAGGTTGTGCGAAACCTTGTGCACATACGGCACAACTTCAGGTTTCTTCCCCGGTGCTCCCTCATCCGCTGTTTTTCGCTTGGCGCTGCCCTTCAGTTCTCGGAGTAGAACGGGCCCGTCTATATGTGTTCCTTCTGTGCCTCCGTTAGCGTGGATGAACGTCGATGCGCTCGTCACAAGGACCGTGACAACCACTTGTCGAAATAGGCTCATCGGACTATGTCTCGAAAGGGCGTGATCCCAGAAGAAGTAAGTGCCATATTTGGAACTGTTCCTCCATCCTGGGCCCATGCAAAACGTGTGAGCAAGATACTCCGTTCGGAACTGTCCCGCCAAGTTCGTCTGTTTAATGACTCGCTTCGGGTGCTCTGTTTTTCGCATGACCCGCCGTGGAGGGGGAAATCAAACTCTGTCGCATTAGAAAACTTATAGCACGCCTGACAGAATCTTTGTGGCAAGTGTATCTTAGGCATTTCCTTGAAAATTCGAAGCGAATGAAAAATCATGTTTCTAGAGACAGTTTATTTGTAATTGGGGACGCCACCATCCCTGATAACATTGCCAGCTTGTTGAAGAACGGTCCCAAGCCCCGCCACGGTGGTCTAGTGGTTATGGCGCTCGACTGCTGACCCGAAGGTCGCGGGATCGAATCCCGGCCGCGGCGGCTGCATTTTCGATGGAGGCGAAAATGTCTGAGGCCCGTGTACTTAGCTTTAGGTGCACGTTAAAGAACCCCAGGCGGTCGAAATTTCCGGAGCCCTCCACTGCGGCGTCTCTCATAATCATATCGTGGTTTTGGGACGTTAAACCCCAGATATTATTATTATTAGAAGAACGGTCCCAAATGCAGTTTAGAACCCAGTGTTACCGCGCATGAACTTGCAGCGTTCAACCAAAACATCGCAAAGAAAGCCGCCAGTGAGAGCCAGGAGCGGTGCCTGCTAGAAGGTGTAGACAGCCTGCTAAAGGCCACTCATGGAAATACTAACTGTCACACGAAAAAGCGCCTAGATAATGTGGTAGCGTATTTTAGAGACAATGATTTGTGCTTGCTACAGGCTGATAAAGACGGGGGGTTTGTTGTGTTACCGCAAGAGGTGTACAATGAAAAAGCCATTCAGGCATTAAAAACTTCACTCCCATCGAGACGAGTGTGTCACAAGCCGAAGCTAACGTAGCGAAACTTTGCAAAAGTTTAAATCTCGAAAAACTAGCTAAAGAAATAAAGGAAAGTAAAGATAACACGTTGAGTCTTTTTCAGTGCAAAGACGCACAAACCGGAAATGCCGTTCAGGACGATCGTAAGTGAGCGAGGCACATGGCAACAAAATGTTAGTCAATTCCTTTTACGTACACTTACCAGCCTCCAGATAAAGGATCCCTTCTATGCCCGAAATGCTGATGAGGTTGTAAAGTTCCTTCAAGGTAACGAGTGCTCTGGCAAAGCCTTTTCTATTGATGTTTGATTGAATAGATTGATTCTATACGGTACCCCATTCCCACCTCTTTAACGCCGTGCGAGGGTGCATAGAAGAAAAAAGGTACTAACTGTGTTAGCGACACGTCTATCTGCTTATATGTAAACGAGATTAGGCTTTTTGATGCCACATGCCTGCAGCCTGATAAGTGGTGACGTCTTGTTACGCGCTCGTCACGTCTGCGCGCCAGTGTGCTATTTATTCCATTGCAAACCTTGCAATAAACCAGTTGTTAGTAGCGCCTGTCCTGTCTCTCACATGTGTCTGTCTTTTTTAGCGCTAAACCACGATGTTAAGAGTGTAGCTCAGCTGATGTTGGTTCCGAGGCACAAAATTCTCCGGGTACGCGAAGTGCCGTGCCGAAAACCAGCTGCGCGGATGAGCAGTGTGTGTCTTCTTTCACCGCAGTGCGAATACCTAGTAGTACCAGAGCCATACGCTCTGTTCATGAAATTGTTGAGTCTTGGACACACAGTGACGCATTCAGTTAACGGTGAAACTGTTCCACCATGCCATTCGAACTGGAGTGGTAAGCGTAACAAGGCGTAACACACATACGTGTGTTACGCCTTGAAAACGGAATAGCCTGAAAGATGGACGATTCGAATTGGTTCCTTCGGTTGGTCGTTATGGTCCGCGCACGCCATAATAAGCAATTCAGGTGTACACAAGATCATGTGCAAAACATTCTGCAGCCATGTTGCTTAGCGGCGTTGCTTCCGGCCAGCGTGTAAATCGGTCGATACAAGTAAGTACGTAACGTTGGTTCGCGGAACGTGGTAGCTGACGTGAACTACGTCGACTACGTCGACGCGAACGTGGCCAAAACGGACATCTGGTGGTGGAAAATGACCCGGCGCGCTCCTGGTGTGTCTTTTAAATTTGGCACGCTGGCACTGGATACAAGACCACGCCCAGCAGCGGACATCAGTATTCGTACGGGGTCATAGGTAGTGGGAGGCGACGAGGCGTTGTGTAGCTCGCATTCCTGGGTGTGATAAGCAGTGTAGAGCGTTGAAAACCTGTCGTCGGAATTGTTGTGCAACGTACGGTCAAGGCCGACCTGTAGACACACCGCAACTGACGGTATAGTCACAGCCTGGTAGGAACGCCTCTTCGAAGAGCAGGGAATTGTTCGCAGTTCGGAGGGTTGGAAGTTCGGGGTCTGTGCGCCTTGCAGTAGCTAGGCGCATGAAAATATGCCGGAACCAGGTGTTTGGGCTACGTTGATGTGAATCCGTGACAGGGCGCCAGTAACAGGATTGTTGGAACCACTGATAGATCGAATGTCGGTGGTGAACTCGGCAATATAGGCGAACTGGCGAATTTCGCTTGGCGTGTGAAAGGGACTGTTGGAAGAAATAGCAGAAATCAGTGGCTTGCGGTCGGTGGGAATAAAGAACCGGCGACCTTCGATATTGTGACAGAACTGGCGGACTGCGAGGTAGATTTCCAGGAGTTCACGTCCGAAAGTGCTATAGCGAGTTCCTTGCACTGTGAGCTTCCACGAGAAAAAAGATATGGGCTACCAAGCCTTGTCAACCAGCTGTTGAAGAACAGCGCCAACAGCTATGTCGGACGCGTCCAACATGATGGAAATTGGCGCATCTGGTTTCGGATGCGCTGGAAGGGTGGTGGAAACGACAGAATTTTCGGCAGCACTTTCGGCAGCATTCGTCCCTAGTACAGAAGTACTGGCTTGGCTTGGCAAGCCAACTGCAGCGGCTGCAAGGTGGAAGCACAATGACGAATGAAACGGCGGTAGTAATGATGAGGCCCAGGAATTTCCGCAATTTCTTTGTGGTAGACAGTTGTGGGTAGTCGTTAATGATTTCAACGCGGACTGAGACGGGCTTAATGCCACGTTTATCAACTCGATGCCCGAGGAAATCGAGGGAATCGACGCCACACTCACTCTTTCAGACGCTGATAACGAGGCCGTATTGGCGGAGACGTTCGAAGAACTTACGCAGGTCCGATTTATGTTCCGCAGCAGATCGGCTGAAAACGAGAATGTCGTCTAAATAGCCGAAACAGCAAGTCAGCCACGTAGTACAAGGTCAACGAATCTGTGAAATGTTTGAGCAGCATTTCGGACACCGAAGGGAATGCGGACGTATTCAAACATGCCAAATGGTGTGGTGATTGCGGTTTTATGAATTTCGGAAGGCTGCATAGGAATCTGATGATAAGCTTTATCTAGATCCAATTTGCTGAATATGCAACAACCATGAAGCAAAGCGGTGAAGTACTGAATGTGGGGATTAGGATACCTGTCGGAAATCGTCACTTTCTTTAACCTGCGATAATCTCAGCATGGCATCCAACCACCTGTCTTCTTTGGAAGTATGCGTAAACGACGATAAAGGGCAAGTGGAAGGATGAAAGAAACCCAACTCGAGCATGTGACTGAATTCCTGTTTTGCAATCTCCAAGCGGTCAGGTGCTAAGTGGCGGGGTCGGGCCTAGACGGGTGCTCCTTTCGTGAGAATGTGGTGCGTGACCTTGTGCAGGATTGGGCGACCTGGGCATGGGGGCTGAAAAAGCTCTGTAAATTGTCTTAGGCAGTTGGACAACGGTGCGGATACCTTGGTGTGGGCTTATAGGAGACGTAGGGGTGGTGCAGTTGTGGTGATGACTTGTACCGACAGGTTCCTTGTAGCTTGTACGACAGGTGTACGACAGGGTGCCTTGTACGACAGGTCGTGGAGCCCAGGAGGCGGCATTATCGTAGGTCAACAACCAAGTTGAACTTCCACAAAAAATTGGCACCGATGACCGGCCCGCGGACGTCAGCGACGGTGAATTGCCATCGAAAGGGACGCTGTAGCCCGAGATAAAGAGTCACTGATTTCAGGTCATACGTTCTAATATTAGAACCGTTGACCGCACTGAAAAATGACGTGTCGTGGCGATGTCGTCTTCGGTCGTCAGAGGTAGGCGGAAGCACACACATTTCTGCGCCAGAATCTACAAGATAGCGAACTTTCGTTAAGAGGCCGGTGATATAGAAAAGACGGCTTGACGTAAGACCGCAGCACTTGCCGTCGTCAGTGATTGGCCCAAGCGTTTCCCGAAAAGCTGCACGGTGAACAGCACTTACGTGCGTCAGTGCCATATCTGGCGTGGTACAAAGAAATAGAGGCATTTGAACAGCGTGAGTGGCCTTGATTGGGCGTGCGATGACGTGACTGGTCTCTACCCGCAGAGAAGCGCAAGGCATCTAGCTCAGTAGTTAGATGATACACTTGTGAAGCAAGCTGTGCGTTTGAGGCGCTGAGTTCGTCAAAGCGCTGTGGTAAGTGCGAGTGACACGAGACTGGCGCATTACAACGGTCGACTGCAGATACGAAAGGATGGAGAGTATCCATGATCTGCTCTGCCATTGTTGCTAAGTTCTCAGTGGACGTTACCGTAGGAGAAGCCCATAAAAGAAGCCCATACCTGATTGAATGGACGCTGGAGGAAGAGCTCGCCGACGATTTTCGAGTCCGTCGAAGTTGGAGTGCCGCCGAGTAGCTTGGTGAAGCGGCGAAGCAGCTCGGTCGGCTTTCTGCCGCCAAGTCCCTCCGATGATAGCAGCTGTTGAATGCGTCGCGACTCGGAGTCGGTCGTGTGCCGTAGTAACTACCATTTCAGTCTGTCGTAGGGGTCGTCGGGTGGCGGAGCTAGCAAAACGTCGCGGATCAAAGCTGTGGTGGTCTGGCTGAGTGCGCTCACGACATTATCGTACTTGTCCATCTGCGAGGCGATGTGGTGACGGCGGAACTGCGCTTCGATGTGGATAAACCAGAGCTCACTATGTGCGGGCCAGAACTTGGGAATCTCGAGTGTGGCTACGGAAGGTGCTGCATTCTCTTGGAATTCTTGTGAGTTCGGTTCTATGGCATCGAAGACAAGCAGCGGGAAGAGTAGTTACAATGCATGAAGCGTCCGAGGTCCCCAGCTTGTGCGAACAAAAGGCTCGAAGCAAGCAAAAATTTATTTCCGGGGAAACTAAGCTGATTTTGCAGCCATGATGTCCGAGCAGTAGTAGTAGTAGTCTCTTCTACTGCATGGCTCATACCCACTCCGAGGGATTGGCCAAGAATTCATGTTATGTATTTTTTATGGTATTTTGAGTATTGGATGTTGATGGCACTAAAAAAGTAACAATAAATAAATAATAATAATAAAAGAACGTACGCAACTACGAAAGAGTGCAATAATAGTTTTTCACACAGTCAGATTAGACATTTTAATCGTTGTCCCGAATAGGAATTAGAATAGGAATAATAATAATAATAATAATAATAATAATAATAATAATAATAATAATAATAATAATAATAATAATAATAATAATAATAAACGCAATACTCCAACCAACAGATCGCACCAATTTGAAGGCTTGTGTCCGAATCGTATTGCTGTCGCTGATGTAAATTGTTGCTTGTATCGGGGCCTAAAAACGGCAGGCGCGCCTGTACACGTTAGCGGCATTTCCTGGCTTTTACGTTGACAACTATTACGTCTGAAGAACTGCCTCGCAACGAGAAGAAGGTACAAGTGTGCCACCGAGTCATACGTAAGCCTGTAATCGTTGAGAATGAAGCTTTGCGCTTGGTTTTAAATTTTGTTTTAAGTGTAGCGAATGAAGCGTTGTTAGCTATCGGAATACCATGCGTGTACTGTAGGATGGTTCGGAGGAGGCATTACCGCGCGACGCGGCTGGGCACAGCGATGACGGTAAGAAATTGGTGTTGATCCATTTCAAAGCGTATTTCATAAGGGACAGCCTACGTCGACCTAATGTGTTGTGCATCTTATTTTAAATAAACCATTGTCCTCTTTCTTATTTCTGAAACAAGAAAAATTTCGCTGCTCTAGTAACAAATGTATGCTTTGCACGGAATTACCGCACGGTTAATGTAAGAAAGGTCCGCTGCTGACGCACGTGGAAAGTGAACATGAAAACCGTTAGCTGCTGAACGAAATAGGTGCTGGTTAGCTGGTATTTTATTGAATATATTTCCGACATGTGCTCGTAAATAGCACGACACACCAAGAATATTCGCGTTCGCATCGTCGCTTTCGGGGCCTACTGGCGCCATACAATTTTAACCCATTTCCGCAAGGCGGTTTTGCGCCGTCGACAGAATGCTTGCGAGACCACGTCAGCGCGTTATTAACGATAGCGCACCCACGTTTTTCAATTTCATACGAAAAGTGCCACTCACACGCATCTGTTAACATTTCATAGCACACAGGGGTGGATGCAGGATTTTTCCGAAGGGGGATCAGCTTTTGGGCGATACTGATATGTGCTCTCTCTATGCTCAATTTCTCTATCCTCTAGATTTTGGCGTTTTCCGGAATCCCCAATGCGCTTTGAATACTTTCCTTCTGATTGTGTTTATTTGTTTTGTCTGCTGATTTGCCATTGCCTGGTACGGCAGCGCGTACGTAATTCTGCTTACCAGAGCTTTCGTTTAACGCTCGCACCTACAGTACTCGGTAGTGGGACGTGCCCAGTCGCTGTGGCGCATATCCACATGTGAAATTTTGCACGACGCAGCACCGAGTAACCGATAACAACAAACGTTCACTGTTAAAAAAGAACGGCCAGCCTTGTCTTTGAGTCTAATCAAGAAAAAAGAACCGCCGCAAGATAAAAAGGGGCTGCAGCGCATGCGCCAGGCATTTCCATGTCCTGACAAGACATCAGCCGCTCTCTCTAAAAGGAAAAAAAGTATACAATATTGCATAGACCCAGTACTAACACATGGGCTGAAACATGTGGCGCTAAAATAAAATAGCCCCCTATAATTTGCTTTCGAGATTTGTCCATGCGATTAGCAAACGTGGAGTTCTGTCCTACATTGTATCGTTCTGTAAAAGGCTGCTTTCGGTCGGCAACGGCATGGTATCATTCACGCTCTCTCAGAGATTCTTCAGCGTCTCGAACGGCACTTTGGCATGCGCACACCGCAAACACCGAAACGCGCGCTTGGCATCAAAATTTCGCGAACCTTGGTTTTTTCTAATGTAAACAATCCCCTCTCTCATCTAGAAGGTCGTCGTTCAGATGTCATTTTTCCACTTCGGCGGAATTCCATTTTTAGGGAAGCCTAAGCGTAAGGTGGCATCTTTCGACATTTATTTTCACGGCGAGCAGAACTCATTCATATTGGTCAAATGTATTCGTACTTTCGAAGCATGATTATGAATTCAAGTCATTAAGACACTGGCCTGTGAAGCATGGGAACCTCGGTTGAAACCCGAGCACAGGTGACAATCTTCATTTTCTTTTATTTCTTCATTGCGGCGGTCGTCATTCGTAACACAGGGAAAGTCACGAAGAAGAACACTCTTTCTCGTTTAGTCGGTACGGATTGAAAACGCTCCAGAGATTAATAACCACGCAGCGCACAGTGAAGCGCAGTATGCTAGGCGTAGTATTAAAATCGGAAGCAATATGGTGGGTAAGAAAATAAAGGGCTGTAACTGTCACTTTAGTTTATATTAAGTGTACGAATAGGACCTGGCCGTCCCCGTGATGCGTTGGAAGGACAGCCTGTGGTGAGCTAAAACAAGAGAATGGACATCAGTGCATGGAAAGAGAAGCCAACGGCGGCAGCCTGTGAACTGGAGCGATGAAATTAAGAAGTTCCCGGGACAAAATGGCACTCCTTCGCGCTAGATGAAGTGGATCTCATTGGGAGTGGCCATCCACTTGCAGCGGACGTAAACGTAAGTTGATAACGATAATTTCGATGATGGCGACCGAAGCCTTCCGTTCTCACACTGTGCATGACAATTCTTGGTTTCAACAAAAAACAAGAGCAAAAAAAGCTTTTTTTCCCTTTGGTTTACTGTCTGCCTGGTTCATAGAGCGCTGCTGTTTCTTCGCAGTTTCGCAAAGTTGCTATCCCCACACCCAATTCTATCGCGTGACACAACATTTACTGTAGCAGATTTTTGCTCCTAAGACAACAGCAACACGCTTTCGTGTTTTTGTCAAAAGTGGCAATTCTTCGAAATTAAGCAAGAGTAAGAGAAAGCAGACGCTAGCGCATCAACTAACGACGAGAATCCGTACTCACATGTTAGGCTCGTCAACACTTCTTGTTTTGTTCAACAACACTCGAGTGCAAGATAAATTGATATAAATGTATTACATTGGAGATTCAGACAGTTTTCCACCCTGTTGAACTGTCGTGTACGAGGAGCATTTATGTAAAACATCGGTGTACCCGGAGCACGCATTAAGCAGCTGCGCTTAGTGTACTTTAACCAAGACAACAGAAGTGCCGCTTCAGGAAAGTCGCGCGTGTGCAGATCGTGTGGTGATATCGGTCTAGTCTCTTGGTCAAGATCAATGACAGTAAAGGGCCGCGGATGGTAGTGCGCCGAGTGGCGATGAATATAAAAGAAATAGTGCAATTGTGTGTATTGAATAACGCTTTATTGACTAATAATTCCACAATAATATCCACTGTACACCCGAAAGAAGTATGTGCCAAATATAACTTATTGTCATTCATGCCTCAGAATTGTGCAGACCGACACAAATATCTGCTTACACTTTGCAGGTTGTTTGGTAAACCACGTATTTCCTACCACGACAAGTTTCGTCGTATGCAGCGTTACATACAGGCGTACCTCTGCCATTCCACACGTAACTTTGACATAGCCCATCTGAAAGAAAATACGAAGGTATGCTTACTCTCATCCTTGTGTTTTATGAGCTATACGCCAACTGGATTTCAAGACCCAATGGTTACACCTCTGAAGTTAGCCCCAAGTGCATTATCTCTTGGGTGCCCTCTACCACACAAAAAAATCCCATGAAAAGGAATTGGACCGATCCCACGCCTTGCGGCGTGGTTTCATGCGAACCACCCGAATCGGTCTCACGCGAAGCAGTCAGCAAGTTGCTCTATGCTGCATATTTTGGCTTTGAGCGAAATGTTCCGTGGTGGATCGACGCGTTTTTGTAATTTGTGTGTGCATCGTGTGCTTACCAGGCATGTCGACAACAATGGCGTATAAAGGGTAACTTGTGGTCTTTCGTACCGTCAGCACTCCCGTTAGAGCTAATTCGTCAGTATTATTAAACGAAGTGCATTTTACGGCGCGATCTTGTAAGTATCATACGCAACTTTCGTTAGCGTATTCTTCCGGGGTCGAGCAACGCTTGAATATGGCTTGTTGAATCATAGGAATAAAAATGTAATATTTATTATACAGCTATAAAAGCGGATCCAACACTGGAACCGCAATGGACGTTAACCTGACATGACGCTTGTATCGTAGGAGTCACATTCGTCAAACCCTCTTACCCTCCAATGCCATTTTGGCCTATACCAGCTTGAGGAGGCGATCACGAGAGCCCCCAGACGTAGGCTGCTGGATAGATAGATAGATAGATAGATAGATAGATAGATAGATAGATAGATAGATAGATAGATAGATAGATAGATAGATAGATAGATAGATAGATATATAGATAGATAGATAGATAGATAGATAGATAGATAGATAGATAGATAGATAGATCCAAAGTGCATTAGGTTCAAAAAGAAATGATTCGCATTTATTAAGCATATTGAAGTTACGGCGGCGAAATTAATAACATCAATTTAAAAGCGAATGCATGCTACGGTAAAGTGTGCGGCTGTATTGCAATTAGGATGGCCGCGAGTAAAATATAAGGAATGGCGAGAGCCACGTGTGAATTGGTCAATATAGATTGCTTACCCTCACTTGCTTGTTTAGAACGAGGATAAAATGAAAGCGACCTCTCCCATCCCTAGTATCCTTTGCTTCGCTTGTCGCAGGTGCATATGAACTACTGCAATAAATGCTGCTTTTGTAGAGTTCTCTTGAGATTGCCAAATGTAGGCTGCTGGAACGCATATTGTCGACGCGTGTGTACAACCGACGACATTTTTAGGGGTACGGGCTGTTTGAATTCCTGTAAAGCGTTTAATGTCTGCGATAAGTATCCTTTACAATATTCAGCACCGCGACCTCTGAGATTAGCATCGGCCGAGCGCCTTACAACACCGCGGCTGCAGCTAGTCGCCGAGGCCACGTGTGTACTCATCAATGCCGCCCTGTACATTCCAGCGCATTGCTCGGCCGGCGCGCGCCCTCTTTGTCCTCTTATTAATCGTCTGCTCGCTGCCTGAGCAAATGCGCCCGGCTGATTAACTACTTGGCTCGGTGGTATACCTAGCTAATCAAGTCACTACATGCTAAGATCAGGCTAATTAAGCCAATTCATGCTAAGACCGAGCTAATGAAGCCACATCTTACTAAGACCACGCCTATTCAGCCGTGTAAGGCATAGACCAAGGTAATTATGACATCATGTTCATTTAGACATTGCTGATTAATACAATCAAAACTGAGAATGACCTGACATGGTCTTCACTGCGAAGCTGACCGAGCAGAATGAGTAGACGAGCCACGTGGAAAGAGCTCTGGAAGAAGCTAGGTGACCACACGCCCCTCCGATGGTTCCAGCCTTGCACAAGTAGTGCGAGCTGACAAGTTTAGTTCATATGCAAAGAAGCTGTTGTTTAGCGCGCACCGCATGAAACGCTCGACAGGCACACCGGCGCTATGACAATCACGGGTTGAACTGAGGCATTTTCCTAATGAACGAGTTTGTACCAGAGTTCGCACGTCAATTAGTTTGGTTGACACGTGCCCGCGGGGAAGATCAGGTCCGCCCACCACGTTTGCACTTGCCGAGAAGCAGTGCTCACGGAGCAACGCCAGCGAGTGGCACAATTGTTCGATGAGCCTAATCGCACAGACTATTCAGACACGCGCGAAAAACTAAAGGTTATATCATCACGTGGCTACGATGTCTCCCATTTAATTTCACCGCTCTCACGACGTGCCACTCACAGCCCTGAAGCAAGCGCCCCTGGTGGCATTTGCGGCGAGAAAGGTTGCTATTTACTTGTCTGTGGAGACATTGTTTCTAACGATTCGTTACTGCAGAAAAACGCCAGGCCTGCGCGGATAGCGCCGCACAGTCGCAGCGAAAGCTTGAAGAGCGGCATGTCTAGAGCGGGTTATCTACTCTCTTGCGGCTATTATTACAAGCACACTAGCAACGTACCCACTATGCCACAAATCATAATTTTCGTGAAGTTGGGAAGCACCCACCACAAAATTATTCGTCATTCTGCGAAGAAGCGAGGTACCTTCTGTAAGGCATCATGTGCACTTTGTTGATGCGATGGTTGATAACGATGAAGCAATATGGCTGAGCCCTTTGTTAGGGGTTGGAAGCTTTAAAAAACCCACTAGTTACGTAATTTGCATTGTGTGACGCCCGGTCGCTTTTGAACTCTCCCACCGCGCTTTATAACATACGTCAACGAGAGAAAGATTGAGACAGAAGGAATTAACATTACTGAGACCTTGAGGAAATGGATCATGGGAGCCTTATGGGCTTCCTTGGCAACCAATAGAAGTCCACTGCTAGGAACCCACTACGCTATAAATCATAATATTTGTTATAAAGTTCCAACGAAAGCAGTTTGCTTTCAGCCATTTTATTTACTTTCGTTCTGGCTTCTTCTACCTCTTCCTCTAGCCTCTTCTTTTCCGTCTTCTCCAACCAGTTCTTTTGGATCACTACATACTCCCAGGCTCCTGTTTCCATCTCTCCGGAGATGGTATGGAAGTATAATTGAGAGACACGCTTCTTCAATCTTGCCGCGAGGTCCCTCGTAATATACTGTCTCCAGTATGCCTTGTTGTTTCGCGATCTTCGTGACGAAGTATGGACCCATAAACGGAGACTTCGAGTCGAGACCTTTGCGCACAAGAATCATGTTTCCAGGCTGCACGTCGGGTATCTCTGATCGATGACGCTTGTCGAAGTTCCTTTTCACCGCTTGGCTATATCGTTGTTTCTTTTCTTCTGGCATAGGTTTTTCCTTGAGAACGATCTTGTCAACTAAACCAAGCTCTTGATCAGCAGGCAACCAGCTTGATTTTCCGAAAGTTGGGGCTGCATCCAAGTCCTGCAGTATAGGAGCCATTGTGATGGGATACAGCCGCCTCCAGAGCACACTTCCACCCGCCTTTGAAGTGTGGGTATAAGGACATAAACATCTTCAAGTCCCTAATCATCCTCTCTGCAAGAGAATTAGCTTCAGGGTGGTATGGTGCAGGGAAACGTAATTTAATACCTCTTTGTTCTGCCCATCGTCGAAGCTTAAGACTTCGAAAAGCTGGTCCATTGTCGGCAACTATAACTTTGACATCCTTGAAGACATAACGGTCCAGGAGTGACATCAATGAATTCGTATCTTCACGGCCGGCCTTAGCAGCAACATAGCGTGTACACTCGTCAACGGCAACCAAGAATGCTTGAGTTTTTCGCACGCCCTCGCCTTTCTTCTTGACTTCCGCAAAGTCGAGGTGAAGTACTTCAAAAGGTACCTTCGAGTACACCGGCATTACCATTTTATTCCCTCGTGGCCTAAACTTTGCTTTGAAGAGCTGGCATTTGTGGCATGTCCTAATGTAGTTAGCGACATCCGCTTTCATGTTCTGCCACGTGAATCTTGCAGTGAGCTCTCTGTACGTCCTCAAAAATCCATCATGTCCTCCAGATTCTGGGCTGTTATGGTACAGCCTCAGAATATCTTGCACTTCTGTCGCCGGCACGTGTACCTTTCCGTTCTTAAATGTCAACCTTCCTGTACCTTCCCACAGCCTTACAAAGTTCACGTGTTCAGCTTCTGTTTCCTGTGATATATGTAGTCTGGACAAGGCATCGGCATCCTGGTGATTTTGTCCAGGGCGATGAGCTACCTCGAAGGTGTACTGTTGGATCTCGCTTGTCCATCGTGCAATTCTGCCCTTTGGCTGTGCGAGATGAAGTAGATAAGTCAAGGCCTGGTTGTCGGTGAACAATTAAAAACATCTGCCTTCCAAGTATGTCCTGAAATATCTCAAGGCCATGACAACTGCCAGAGCTTCTTTCTCTGTGGTGCAGTAATTAACTTGGGCTTTCGTACACTCTAATCACGGTAACGTTTAGGACAGCATAAAAAGACATGTAACCTATAATTTATACATGGCTGTTACAGCAATTTTATCTTTGTGTTTTCTTCATTTCCCTCTCTCATAAAGGTTACATCGACAGTAGCGTGCCAAGTTAAAAGCTAAAGCACCGCGATGAGCATTGTAACCTTTAGATTGTAACTTATATAAGCGCAATGACTCATCCGTCAGGGGACCTACACTATGGAGTGGAAGTTTATTGATCAATGTGCCACATCGCGATCTGTCTTGTTCAAGGCTGGCTTTATCAATTGAACAGCGGATGATGTACACACAGAACGGGTCTTGACAGCAGAAAAGCAAATCACAGAAGCAGCGATTTTACATTGCGGCATACTGAGGCAAGCGATGGTGGGGTATGAACTAAAACTGGAGTTCAATAAGGTGAGCCCGCTTCCAAAACCCGTAATTTATGAAGTGACATCAGGGGCGGCGCCAGTGGGGGGTTTGGGGGGGCTGAAGCCCCCCCAAAATTTCCGCCTGCCCCCCCTTTGCCCCCCAAAAGCAAGCTTAGTCAAAATACAATGCATATGTTCCCAGCCTCCCTGCCCCCCTGAAGGAACCCACTTGTCGTGGGTGCCCCCCCAGTAAAACAATCCTGGCGCCGCCCCTGAGTGACATAATCTGCACAGACATCGGCAGAAACACAAGAACGAAAAACTATCGTATGTTGGTCAAATGTTTGTGCTAAACAACTGATTAAGTAGCTCTTATATCTATTTTGCTTGTAAGCCGCAGAAGTAATTAAAGCCTCCGGGAAGCTTCGCATATGGCGACAAGATAAAGTACTGTGAGCACACGACAACCGACAAAATTAAACTGACGATGCGATCGAAGAACCATCCCGTGGCGCGAGAAAAATATTTTTCCGAGACTCGCAATACAATTTATTCGAATTCGCTGTCGTGTTGTCTAGTTTGTTTCTTTTTTTTTCGCGTTATAATTAACGGATCGTAAAGTGCAGCAAACGTCACGGGACAACATAGCACCAAACACGGTTAACCGTCATCAATTCGCCAACACGGGAGAAAAAGATGCCGCTGAGTTCACAAAACAGCGTGGGACGGGCGCTCCAGTAGAGAGGCCGCGTAGAGAGATCTATGAGCTCGCGGTGAGTAACAAATGTGGCGTCCTCAAGGCGCCGCTTCAACTTTATCGAACCAGGGACGGCGTCATCTCTCCTAGGCTTTGCACAGCTTGAGGTGTATGCCGGGAAGAGCATTCGAATGCGAGGCGGTTGGTGCGGTTGTTGAAGTCGCGTTTGTGCAGTGCTGCTCTTCGTTTCATCGATTTATCCAGGTTTTACACTCCGCGCTTTGTTGACGTGCGTGGTCTATTCGTGTTGTGTACGTGAGTGGCGTGTAACTAGTGATACAGCACGCAAGGACAGTCATTAACGTGCGCGATCCGCCGCAAATCAGCCACGAGGCATTGCAACGGGCACGTTCAGTGGGCTGCGCGGCCGTTGCGACGAGCTGCATTGCTGATTCTTCGCTTGAGACTGGCAATTGTCGAGCGGGTTGCATCCGTTATTACGCTGCCCGAAGACAGTAGTAAATGTGATTTGCAGGTGAGCATTCTCTCTTCAGTACGTTATTTGCTTGTGTACATGTACTTATGTCGCGTGTTTACCTGAATTCATGCTCATGCTTACGCTACTGTACGAGATGCGTCGTGTCATACTTTTATGTTTTAAATAAATCGTGTCATACTTTTATGTAATGCATTGTTATTGGCAGTATTTGCTCTGCGTTTTACATTACAAGATGAGTGTTTGGGCGTATATTATCAAACATCCGACTAAGATCATTCGTTATCATACACGTTTATGTGAGAAGAGATGAAGGACAGAAGTTTAACCCTTCTTGCTGTCGCCGTCTTGGTACCTTCAACACGCTCGATGAAGGCTGCAATCACGGTGTGAAATACTGTAGGCGGCATAAACAAAGTACCCCAGATCAGCTTTGCCCAGACGAGCTCTGCGTGCGCAGTAACTCGCTCCTGTCAATGGCAGTCTGTGCTGTTTGTCATGTCCTTGTCACCGGTACATGATATTTCGTGGCGTCTATACGCAACCTTTCGCCATGCTTCAAACTCGGCTGCGGTAGTTTTAGGTGGACGAGTGAGGGTTTAAGGCGGTAATGCGGGCTAGTTGGTTGTGATCACTGGTGTTCATTTCGGTAGCGCAAAGAAAATTAGACACATTTCAAAAAAAAAAAGCCCTCGTAGAGTGATGTAGCCCGTCGCGCCTGTGCAACGGGTTTTTGTGTTTCCTTGCAGTAAAGTCAGTTGATCTCTAGCGCCCGTCCTGTCTACGTGTCCTCTCTTGTCTTTATAAATTGTTTTGCGCTACCGAAATGAATAAAGCTTTAAGTACACGAAAGACAATGAAATGGCGTTAAGAGTGCGTTTTAAGTGTAGTTTTAAGTGTCTTAAAGGAAATCACAGCATCCTTCCGTGTGTAGCTGAATTTAGCAAACCCGAGGCACTGAGCCGACCGAAGTAAACATTTAATACACACACACACACAAAAGGACGTTTATGACGTGAAAAAAATAAATTGCTAAATCCAGTGCTTTGGCTGAGCACGTTTCAGGGGACACGCAATCGACTGGGGGAAGGCACGTGCTCGCGCTAGAGAAAAATGACTGTCACGACGTCTTTATCTCGAGTCGCTCTTGATACCGACTACTCCGTGTGTGTGAGTGCGTACGTGTGTGTGTGTGTGCTCGTGCGCGCGTGTGTGTATGCGCTCGCGCGCGTGTGTGTGTGTGTGCTCGCGCGCGCGCGTGTGTTTGTGTGTGCTCGCGTGTGTGCGTTTGCGCTCGCGCGTGCGTGTGTGCTCGTGCGCGTGTGTTTGCTCGCGTGTGTGCTCGTGCGCGCGTGTGTGTGTGCGCGCACGTGTGTGCTCGTGCGCGTGTGCGTGTGTACTCGCGTGTGTGTGTGTGTGTGCTCGCGTGTGGGTGTGTGTGCTCGTGCGTGTGTGTGTGTGTGTGTGCGCGCGCGTGTGTTTGCTCGCGTGTGTGCTCGTGCGCGCGCGTGTGTGTGTGTGCTCGCGCGTGCGTGTGTGCTCGCGTGTGTGCGCGCGCGTGCGTGTGTGTATGTGTGTGCGCGCGTGTGTGTATGTGTGTGCGCGCGTGTGTGTGCGCGTGCGTGTGTGTGTGTATGTGTGTGTGTGTGTGCTTTTCGCTTTAGTCGGCTCAGTGCCTCGGGTTTTCAACGTCACCACGTATCAACCCAACCAGACGGGCTTCCGTCAGACTTCAAACTTCTGCGTCTTGACCTAACTTGAAACCTTACCACAAATATATGCTGAAGTCATCTTCATTCCATAGTTGCACTCATACAGATCACAATGTACGGCATTCAAAATTCAGATAATTCATGCTCATACGCTGCTGTAAGAGTTGGGTCGAGTCAGAAAAATAGCCCCGCCACGGTGGTCTAGTGGTTATGGCGCTCGACTGCTGACCCGAAGGTCGCGGGATCGAATCCCGGCCGCGGCGGCTGCATTTTCGATGGAGGCGAAAATGTGTGAGTCCCGTGTACTTAGATTTAGGTGCACGTTAAAGAACCCCAGGTGGTCGAAATTTCCGGAGCCCTCCACTACGGCGTCTCTCATAATCATATCGTGGTTTTGGGACGTTAAACCCCAGATATTATTATTATTATTATTATTCTTGAGTCAGAAAAATAAATTGTCATGCTTTTACGCATTGTTGCCGGCAGTATTTGCTCTGCGTCACTCGATTACGTATAACTGCTTCGCTATGAAAACGGGGCAGCTGAGAATATGTTACGCGATAAGCGATACGCTGTGGCTTAGCGATTTTTCAGATAGCACGTATGCCAGCAATCGTGCGACGTAGGAGTTCAAAGGGGGACATGGTCAGTGTGGTTGGTATGTCTTTCGATGTCCTTAGTTCCTTGGAGATAAAAATTTGTTCTCTGGCACTGAGATAACTTTTTTTGTGTTCTCATTCTGTTCTAGGGTGCAAGCAACGTGTCATTGTGGTTTAAAAAAATGAATCAGTATACATGTGATTTAACTGTCAAAGCCGGAATGTTTAAAGGTACGTAGACAACACAAATGATTTTTTCCCGCCATATTAAATGTGTTCCGTTGGAAATGTTTACAGCATACATCCCGCCCAAGGCATGCTGGGATGATCTCCTATCAGGCACCTTGGAAACTTCCAGACGCCGATATGCCTTACGTTTGGTGCGGCCGAGGTTATGGACTGTCAAGTGGAATATGCCCCTTGAGGAAAACAATTAGGTACGAGCATATTCAAGCTCCACGTGAAATGCCAAGTATGGTCACTGAAAAATGTAAATTGCAATGTTTCTGTTTCTAATCACCTGCTGTCGTGTTTCTGCTACTAAATTGTTACTTACATTATTGTATTGCTGACTCTTGTGCTAAACAGAAGTAAATTGCATTTGGGATTAACGTGCGTTTTCAAATAAGATTTTTGTTTTCCGATAAACGTATTGCACAGGATGGTAGATTTGAGGAACGCTTATGTATTGGTCAAGTAACAGCCTTTTTTTTTGGGGGGGGGGGGGGTTGGAGTATGTGTTGCACATTACGTGCTATCGGCAGTTGTGTGCAAAGTGGCAGTAACCGTTGGAATAGTGCAAAATAACGGTCCTCTCCATTTAGGATCGACTGTCCAGCGAGGAGATTGCGGAATCAGCAACTGACATATTGACTGATGAAAGATGATGGTGCGTGCAGCAAGAGAGGGTTTGACTGCAGATCCTGACCACCTGCTCCTGTAAATTTGTACCAACCACAGGCGAAAACAAGAAGAAACGCTTTGAATACCTGCGGTCTTCTATCAGCGAGACAAGTCCCTGAAGCTATAAATCACTAAACTTTGATGTATTCTGCTATGGAGGTATAAAGCAATGAAATATGAATTCTTTTCGAATGGTGCATGTTTTTTTTTTTTCTTCAGAAAATTTCTTGTGAATACGCACAACCCGAGCAACAAAAGTAAAGGACTGACAATCACCCTCTTTTTGGCTGCCCTCTGGGTTTCAGCTGTCCTGCAGTACCAGCATTTATGGTATGCCGCACACACTAGTGTACTTAAGGAGAAGCACGACGCCGATCACGTATTATTTGCAGGGGGCTCCACTCAGTATAACAGCTCTACCCGTGGCCCACCCACCCAGATGTCGCCTAACAAAGGGTATGTGCCTCTTTTTTCTTTCGATCTTCTTTCTGCGACACATTTCGGACACGCATGATCGGCCCAGCCAAATGTCGTCTAGCAAGAGAAGCCAGGCTCTTCCTTTAGGGCTTCTTTCTGTGCACGCCTAACCTTTTGTACTTCTTTCTGCGGCTTTATTATGCAGCGTACAAATATGTACACAAAGTAATGAGAACTTTCACGGCGGTGTCTTATGGCCTGCCCTGTCCTGAATACACACACTGGAGCTTTGGAATAATTCTGGTACATGTCTGCATAGATCACGACAGTTGCGGTGTCCGTGGCAAGAGATGTACGCTTCCCTAATCGCAAGAAAAAACGCAAAACGATTTCCTTTTGAGTTGGCTTAGAGCTTGCATACATCATAACGTCACACGTTCGCCCACAAGCATCACGTCGTTCAAATGCGGTCTGCCACTAAAACGATAATTAAGAAGAGCAGGTGATTGACAGATATTCTTAATCATGAGTTGTGCCATGTGTATCAGACAAGTACCCTCTCTTGATCCAATTACGTAGATGCTTAAGTACGTAAAACTGACTTAACGTGGCGTATGGCGAGTGGTCTGTATATCAATTTTGAATATACTCTAGGCCGTGAGGAGCAGTGTTAATTCTCCGCGCACTTCTTTACCGCCTTCAGCAGCTTCCCTGCTTTGTCAACTTCCCATTTTGTCAGTATCCACGTTTCCATTGCTGATCCCACATTTGAAGGTGAACAAAATCGCAAATAGCCCTGTAACAAATAGGCGGCTGGTATTTATTATCGGATATCACATGCATAGTTTGATAAGCACGAATAACACAGTCAATGAAAGTGCACGAGCAGCAGAAAAATAGTTAAGTGTTATAATCACGCCAGCCTATGCTTAAACTGCATAGAAGTTGGACCAAGAGAGGATGGCCTGACACGTATACCACGATACTGTTATAAAATCTCTGGTCTTCACTGATATTGACGGGTCGACCACATTTTATTAATAATCGCGGTTCATCATTGCTGTAGTGTATGCAAACTCCAAGTCGCCTCGAATATGCGAATGTTTTGTTAGCTGCCTCTTCTAATGAGCGAAGGCGACGCGTTTGGCCTCGGTCACCGCAACTGTCACGTTCTATAAGCAGTCATGCACTTGATTTATTACAATGCGCCATCGCGTGTGTTCCGAGAAGCACCTTCCATGTGACACCTTCCGCAAAGGTTCGCATTTCTTAGCGCACGTATATGGACGGTGTATTAAAACCGCACAAGGAAGCGCGGAAAAAAACACGAGGCATGCGCAGCACGAAGTGCGAAAGAGTGGAAGGCTGTGCTTCCGTTGCTCTGGCACAACTGGCTGATCCATGTGATGAGCGTAACCTCCTGGAATGCGTCGAAGAAAGAAGAGCGAAGGAAAGAAGAGGCGCAGAGCGGTGGCCGTATAAAATCTCCTGCAAGCCGTTTTGTGTAAACACTATACCGTGTACTGTACAACGTAACCTCTATTTTTACGTGATGTGGCCGTATAAAATCTCCTGCAAGCCGTTTTGTGTAAACAGTATACCGTGTACTGTACAACGTAACCTCTATTTTTACGTGATGTGGCCGTATAAAATCTCCTGCAAGCCGTTTTGTGTAAACAGTATACCATGTACTGTACAACGTAACCTCTATTTTTACGTGAGAATGCTCGATACTGTGAAGGGGTACTAAAGGTTACTAGATAACTTCTATTTTATAAGTACACAAATTTGTGAAAATGTGCACCTTTAGTAAACGTTACCGTGCTTAGAGTGTAAACGTGTACGAAAAATAACCGATTACTTGTAGTTGTCGGGACGCGGGCTCCTTGTCATCTCTTTGGTAAAGAACAGCTCCAGTTCCGTAGTGTGAAGCATCAGTGTAGAGCTCGAAGGGTAACGTGAAACCCGGCAGCGTTAGCAAAGGGTCAGAAGAAATGATTGTAATCAGTTCCAAATAGGCTCGTTCACATTCGTCAGACCACATGAACGGGACGCCTTTCTGGGTCAAGGTGGTGAGACACTTCGTCTTTTTAGCGTAGTCTTTTATAAAGACCTAAAAACACACGAAGGGAATGAACGTCATGGGGCTTTGCAAGAGACCTGATCCGCTGCACACTTTCTTCCTTGGTACTCTTTACTTGCGGTCAAAGCGCCTGCCGAGAAATACTACGGTCCGGCAAAAGAACTCACTCTTCTTTGCATTAATCTTTAGTTGTGCATCACTGAGCGCTTGCAGCACTGCCGACAGGTGGATCGCATGGTCGTCTCTGGTCCTTGAATAAACTAAGATGTCGTCGACGTACACATTACAAAACTTCCCAATCAAATCTTTCAGTACAGAGTTCATCATTTTCTGGGAAAAGGCACCTGAATTCTTTCACCCAAATGGGAGCCGGTTGTATTCGTACACATCAAATGGTGTAACGAACGCCGTAATCTTCTTCGTGTCTTCCCTCAGAGGTACCTGCCAATATCCTTTACACAAGTCTATTCTGGAGAACCATTCACACCCGCCGGTCTCATCAATTATCTCATCGATTCCTGGCATTGGGAAACAGATCTGTCTGCTGGTTGATGAGTCTGTAATCTGTGCATAACCGGAAAGATCCATCCTCTTTAGGCACGATCGTAACTGGTGACGCAAACGAAGACGTGGATGGTCGAATGATGCCCGCGTCTAGCATGCCTTGAAGCTCCTGTCTTAACCAAGTCTTCTTCTCGTGACTCAAGGCATATGGCTTCTTTCTTACGACGTTTTTGTCGCGTAGTTCGAAGGGAACTTCGATTGCTGTGGTAGCTGTGGGATAAGTGCCAACAGAAATGAGCTCCGCGTACTTCGACGTGACTTCGTCGGCACACTTTACAATTTTAGGATGCGTTCCTCTAATATGAGAGCAACTTTCGACATTGTCAGTTGTTATGACATCGTTCCACAGTATATTTATCTTCATAAGTTTCATGTCGGGTCGGGACAGAAGAAAATCAAAATTAACACCCGACCTTACGAGGCTTTTCACCCGTACTGACCGGCCTCTGAAGTGAACTTCTACCTCGGTCCATTTCGTGAACTCCCTGCAGGTTCCGTCAAAGCTACACACCCTGATTGGTTTTCCTGGACAGATGTCATCTTTAGGTACCATCTCCTCGTTAATCAGGCTCACTGAAGCAACCGTGTCGATCAGCGCTGAAATGTTGGAGCCATTGACAACCATCTCAGCGAAGAGAATGTTTGGGCTTACAATAAAAACGGTCTCTCGCTCCACTAAATGCCCCTGCAAACAATTATGCGACGATTCTCCGAGTGATGTGTCAGTCTCATAGAATTTAAGTGACGGCTTATCTGTCACGCAATTCGCGTGCGGGAAGACACCTTTTCTAAAGGATCCTGCTTCATTTGGTTGCGGTGGTGGATCTTTCAACCCGATTGCATCTGTAGAGTCAGAACTAATGTACTTCAAACCATGAAGCAGCTCCTCAGACGTTACTGGTGCCTTGAGTTCCATTTGCCTTCGACTTCCTTTCTTCATTCCCTGTATTATGAGTGGTACGATGTATGATTCTGGAAGGCTCGGATCGGCGTTATACAGCAATTGTTGTTTTACGAAGAAATAGTCGACTACGTTCTCACTGTTTTGTTCATGCTTGAGGGCTTTATCCCATAATTCTACTGCGTTCTTTCTGAAGGCATTGACACAGCTGCCCTTCCATGACTGCCATGAATCTTCTTTGTGTTGGGCAAAACGCAAGTCAAACCATTGTTTGGCATTTCCAGAAAGGCATGCTTGCATATTTCGTATTTTGTCACAGTCCGTGTGCCAATGATTCTGCTCACATGCACATTCGAATGCGTTCAGCCAATAATCTACACCGGAACTGCCGTCAAAGATGTCCGGGTTTACTTTCATGTGACGAGTCCTGTCTGATGCCAGAACCGCCAAGAGTGCTTGCTGGTGCTGTAGTTGCTGCTTTTGCAACCAAGTGAACTGAGCAAGAACGTTCGACCAGCTTGACGTATCTGTAATTGCATCAGAATGGCTCGCCAGTTGCTCCTTAATGGTGTCTTGCTTTTTCCAGGCTTCGAACTCCGAAAAAGGCATATTTACCTTCACAGTACCTCTGGCGATGACGTCGCTGATTGGCTCGTTGGCAATGGTGGCGATGGACTCAATTCGGCCAGGTGTTTTCATCTCTTCTGGCGCCGCAACGAAGTTCTCGCCGTCTAGCTTGTAGCCTGCGATCAGTGGCTCGCCGTCCCGCTGTGTGAGGTAGAAGGTCACCCACATGTTCCGGATCCTGTCAAAGGCTGCGCCAAACATAAAGTTCCAACGAAAGCAGTTTGCTTTCAGCCATTTTATTTACTTTCGTTCTGGCTTCTTCTACCTCTTCCTCTAGCCTCTTCTTTTCCGTCTTCTCCAACCAGTTCTTTTGGATCACTACATTTGTTAAGACGGAAAGCAGCCACTGTGCAATTTTTCGTCATTCTGCAGAGAACCATAGTACCCGCTAAATACCTGTAAGACATTGTGTTCACTTTGTTGGTGATGTGGCTGATGACTATGAAGGATAATGGCAGATGCCTTTGTATTAGGTTGGAAGCATTGCACGACGCTCTCGTTGCGCAGTTCGCGTTGTGTGTCGCCTGGTTACAGGATTCGCGTTGTGTAACTCCCGTTTGTTGTTTTACTGTTCTACCACACTACATTACATATCTTAATGTGGTTCCTTCCCGCCATGAAGCATCTAAAGGGTTATTTTGCAAAGCATATTCAAGAACCGGCATGGCTCTGAGATAGAACAGTGGGCTCACACGCAGAGGGCCCAGGTTCGAACCTCGTTCCATTCCGGATATTAAATGCGGAGCATTTCTTAGCCGCACCTGCGGCGTCGGCCGCTGTCCACATCCCCACTGCGCATGCTCGGCTCGTCTCATGCCGGCAGCAAGCCTCTCCTCTCCCTCCCTCACATGCTCGGCTCGTCTCATGCCGGCAGCAGGCCTCTCCTCCCCCTCCCTCCCTCCCTCCTCTCCGTCCCTCCCTCATCTCGATCGAACGCGGGAGGTGTGTATATAAGTGGCGGAGCACTCGTTTGGAATTCAGTCAAGGGCGTCTTTACTTGGATTTCGCTTGACTTGACGCTTTGCTTGACTCGAGTAGATGCGATGGAAGCAACAGTACCTTCAATCAGCGTCCCACCACTCGTTGAAGGCCACGTTACCCCACCCTCACCATCGTCGGCGTCAACAACAGCAAGCAACGCAGAAGACAAGGTTGCGAAGAGACGAGTATACGACGCTGAACGCAAGCGTTTTAAGCGAGCTGCGGACCCGGAACTTTATGCACGAGAAGCACCTGCGAAACGGCAACGACGGGCTGTGGATCCTGAACGTCGTGCTCGAGAAGCAGCGACCGTTCGTGAACGTGGAGCAGCGGATCCATCACTCGGGTAGCGGGACGGTTCTGCGAAACGCCATTACAAAACATTCACGCGATGCCCCCACCACTCTGCGACGCATTTACTCGAGTTCCCCCCCGTGGGAAGATGCGGGGGTAATTTTTTTTCTTATTTCGTATTTTTCCTTATTTCGAGCGATAGTGGTTACGGACACCGGCGGCTGCGGCGGACAACTACGGCGCCAAAAACGGCCCTTGTTGTGATCTCATAACAACTTTCGCTGTACAAACGCCAGGCCTGCGCGGAAAGCGCAGCACAGTCACAGCGAAATCTGGAAGAGCGGCATTTCTAGAGCTCGTAGTAAACTCTCTTGGGGCTACTAATACAAGTGCACTAGCAAGCTACCCACTAAGCCATAAATCACATTATTTGTGATTTTGTTGAACTTTATTGAGACCCTGAGGAAATGGACCGTGGGCTTATGGGCTTCCTTGGCAACTAATACAAGTGCACTTGCGAGGAACCCACTACGCTATAACTCATCATAATTTCTGTGAAGCAGGGCGGCAGCCACTATACCATTTTCCGTCATTCAACGGAGAGCCGTGTCACCCGCTAAAAACATGTAGGGCATTACGCGCACTTTGTTGATGTGCCTGATGACGATGAAGAATTATGGCAGACCATTTTGTAATGGGTTGGAAGCATTCAGCAACCTATTCGTTGCGTATTTCTCATTGGGTGAGGCCTGGTTACGGAATTCACGCCGTGTGACGCCTGTTCGCTATTTCACTCTTCTATTACGCTATATTACAGAGTAGTGTGGTTCCTTCCGGACATGAAACCCGTATAGTGTCTTTTTGCCAGGCAGTTTGAGGCACCGGCATGGCTCTGAGGTAGAACACAGGGCTTCCACGCAGAGGGCCCATGTTCGAACCCCATTCTATCCTGGAAATGTTTTCTTATTTCGTTTTTTTCTTACTTCGCGCGATAGTGGCGCACAAATACGGCGCCAAAAACGGCCGTTGAAATGATCTCATAACAGCTTTCGCTGTAAAATCTTACGGCCTGCAATGTAAGCATCTCTAACCTGTCGATTTATTTATCTGTAATATTCGATACAAGCGAAATGAGCTGCACGAAAGTGCCGCGTGTGCGCCCCTGTTGCCTTCGAGAGTGGACAGTTCCATGTTGCTAGTGGAACGAAAGTCTTTGCCCCAAGAAGGGCAAACGTCCACGAATGCGTCTGTGGTGGGCGCGATGTTCAGTTGGTAAAAAGTTGGCGCGACAATCACGCTGACGTTTCTGCATTATTGTAACGTCGACTGAGGGGCGGCGCACACTCGTTCACACTCATTGCTCCTTCCGAAACCCCGCAAAGGCGGCCCATGCGTTTGTTACGACATGCTCGTTGTTGTAGCCATTTTTATAAACGCTGGTATAGCGCGCTGCGCGCTATCTTCCTATCATGACCGCCATAGTGTGACCTGGGAGCAAACTTATGTTCCCGAGAAGCTCAGGCCATCCTGTATAGCATGGCTGTAGACCAATTCGTGCGGTGTCACCATTGTCTTTCCTTGTACTCCCGTGTTGTATGCTATGGTCACGTGCAGAATGATCGCATCCCACTTCTTGTGTTCGCCGTCGAAGTAATGGCAGCATGTCGGTGACGGTCGTCTTTAAATGCTCGACGAGGTCACGTGTCGGTGAGTGGTAGGCAGTGGTCCCACGGTGCCTTGTCTGGCGGTAGCTCAGCATCACCTGAGTTAGGTACGCAGTTAATTGTACCTGGGTAGGTGTTGAAAACATCTGGGGCATCATTATGTAGGACGATGTACTTAAACAAGAACTTGGCTACACGGTGGCTCTGCCTTTGGGCACTGCCCATGTTTTGGCGTAGCGGGTGGCGTAGTCGGTAGCTACGATGGTCCACTTATTTCCGCAAATCCATCCCTAATTGCTGGAACGGTCGGTGGTGGGTTGCAGATGTCCGGCTCATCTAGTCGGCGTTGTCCTCCGTCGCTGACAGTCTCGTTCAGGCTTGCATACCTTCGAAGCAACGTCGGTCTTGTTTTCAAGGTATTTCAGAAGTCCTCTGAGCTCCGAGTTGGATCGCTCTCGTTGAGCGTAGTCGTCGGCACCTATGGTTCTCAAGAAGCAGCCATCGCTCTGGTCATCCTGCGGATGAGGGTGGACGGGGGGCGCGAGAGAGGCAGTCACCGTCAGATTGCTTTCGTCCAGACTTTTAAAGACAGTAATAGCGAATTCTTAATTTCGCAGACTCCATTATTCGAGGCAACTTGAAGAGTTATTCGAGTTATCTGACCAACACAAGTCACTGCCAACTTTAAAGGACCTGCCCTGCAAGTAGGGGCGAAACTTTAAAGTACTACATGTAACAGAGGTGATGGCAATGCCCTTATTTTCTGTGGTGGAGTGGTTGGCTTCAGCCCTAGATAGCGACTGGCTAGCGCAACTGACATCGCTTTCCAGTCAGTCAGGGCTCCGCACAACGACAGCGCCGAGTCCTATGCCGCTTGCTTCCGCGTGGATTTTCGCATTGGCGTATTCGTTGAAATGCGGAAACATCGGAGGCGACTGCAGGCGTCGTGCCAGTTCTTGAAAGGCTTCGAAATACACCATTTCCCACATGAATGCCACGCTAGTCTTCGTGAGGTGCGGTGCTGGCTCGTTGATCCATGAAAAGTTTTTCACGACCAGGCGTGCATAATAGCGCAGAAGCCGATAAACCTGCCCACGGCTTTCTTGTCGACGGGTAGCCGAAAGGCAGCCATGGGAGCTGTTTTACGCGGGTGTGGGCGAACTTCAGATTTGCTAATTACGTGGCAGAAACACAAGAGCTCATCACACGCGATGCGTCACTTTTGTAGCTTCAGCGTTAGCCCGGATGCCTTGATTGCATGAAGTACGGCTTCAAGGTCGCGGTGATGTTCATCGAAGTATAAGGCAAACGCAACGACCTCGTGCAAGTGCAAGACGTAAGTCTGCCACCTCTGGCCTGCCAGTTCTGTATCCATAACGCGTTGAAAATGCACCGGTGCAGAGCAAAGAACATAAGATATGACTTCGAATTCGAACAGGCAGTCTGGTGTCATAAAGCCTGTCTTCTCTCAGGCTCTTTTTAGACCTTGCTTTGTGGTAGTCGGTCTTGAGCTCCATTGATGAGACGTACTTCGGTTTGTGTATTTGATGCAGGACGTCGTCAATCCACAGGAAGGTAAGATGTCTGTCTGCAGGATTGTGTTCAGGCTACAACAATAGACGCAGAAACGTTATGTAGTATCTGTCGTCTTCACTAACACCACGGGAGACGCCAACGGACTCTGAGACTGCTGGATGACGTCGCCATGTAGCATTTCGCCGACTTGTTTCTTGACAGTCTCGCGTTCTCGAGTGAAAACCCGATACGTGCTCTGACGAATTGGTGAGGAATTTTCTTTTGTTATTGTGCTATGTTTTCCGATTGTTGTCTTTTAGATTCCACATCACGAGAAGAAATCCTTGAATTACAGAAGAAGAGCTTTGACCTGGTCTTTCTCGCGCTTCGGAAGGCTCGGATTGATGTCGAAATGTGGTTAAATACCTCGATTCGTAGACACTGGTTCGGTGGCGTCGAATAGGGCTAAATCTTTCTGGGATCCCCGAATTCGCCCATGTAGGCGATCGTCAAACCATTGTTGAGGTGCCTGTATTCATGGCTGAAGTTCGTCAGCATTACATTAGCTTTTCCGTCACCGAGTTCGGCTATGCGCATTGCGACGCAGATCTGACGGTTGAAAGAGCCGGCACTGGTCGCCCTCGATGACGCCTTTTATGTCTGTTGGTTATTCGGTGCCGGCAGAAAAAATGACGCTGGAGAGAGGCGGAACGGTGACCTCCTCTTCTGTAACATTCAAGGCATGGTGACCGATTTTCCTATCCGGCAGGATAACATTCTCCGCGGAAAGCGCTAACGACTGGGATCTTAAGTCAGTCACTGCACCGTGCTGACTTAGCAAATAAATGCCTAGAATGTGATCCACGAACAGTGCTGTAGGACAACAAATCACGCCGAAAACGACTGGCCATCAATCGTGATTCCTGCCATGCCGATTTCAGTCGGCGTTTTGAGTGGCCCGCAGCTGCCTTGATTGCAGGTTCTTCCCAAGCGGTCTTTACTTTTTTCAGCTTGGTGGCGAACGGGTCATTGATGATGGAGTAGCCGGCTCCGATGTCGAGCAGTGCGGTGACGTGGCCGCCATCAATAAGCAGATCGAGGTCGGTAATTCGTCGTCGTGCGTTACGTGTTGGATGTGTCGTCGGATCCAGGCTGCATCGACTAACTCTGATGCTGCTACGTCGTGTCGTCAGGTCTAGTTGTGGCGGAGTAGTACTCTCAAGAAGGAGCGGTCCCATGGTCGGCGAGCTCATATATGATGATTCATGAATTGTCGCTACGGCGGCGATGGATCTTCCGCATTCTTTCATACAGCAGCCATACCTCCATCGGTGCTACACACTTCGCAGCGCAGAAAAAACAGACACAAAGGAAACGACACCAGACAACATACGAGCGCTGCGAAATGGTTAAGATTATCAACCAACACGCCAAATTCTCCACACTTCTAAACTCCATCGGTGGCTGCCCTTTGTTTTCCGCATAAGAACTGGTACACCGGCAGTGATAGGGCCGGTGTACCGCCAGATGCTGTTGAGGTGTAGCGGCCGAGCGAAGGTAAACAAGATGGTAATCGTCATTCCCACTAATGTAGTCGGCGATGTCTCGACGCCGTTCATGTGGCTGTGGACGCGGCGCGTTCACGTCGACACCATGCAGTCCCATTCGACGGACCTGGAGCGGCGGCTCCTGTAGCTGGCTTCTCCGCACTGCTAGCTGAAGGGACGATTGTCGGAGGTACGCCAGACGTCAGTCTTTCTCGGTGCATAATGCTGGTTGTCAAGTGGGCGACATGGCTTCGGTGATGGCGGCGGTGTCTCCCGACGGAACTACAGCGGTGCGCCGTCTTCACGTTAACGCGGAGGGTGATCATGACGACGAACTGCAGCGGCATAGCTGATATCTCGCGGCTGCGGCTGTAATGGCTGAGGAACACGATGTTACTGATGGATTTTCTGGCACACTACTTCAGCAATCGACATCACCTCAGGCTGTGGAAGAGAGAGATTCCTTAACCCTTCTCGCCCGATACCTCGTATGATTTCGTGCACGTCGTCAGAGCGTAGGGCTTGAACAGCTGCGCTGTCTGGAACCAGGCGAGGATTATATTTTCGGATGCGGATTTCAAGCATCTTTTCAGCCATCGACATTTCAGAGACACGTTCTTGGAAGATGTTTGCAGCATTCCACGTCAGTCCCGCGAAGACCTCCTACTTGACTGACTACTCACATGAGGAAGCGAACTTTATTTCGGGCATGGCAGGATCTGTGTGCCGCAACAGTCTGGTCATTTCTTCCCCGAAGAGTGCCACGTTTTCGGTGGCCACTACGCACGAGTTCGAACAGTGCCTCGGCCCTCTCCCTGCGGACGACACTCATGACCGTGGCCCATGATGTCAGGGTTCGCTCTTAGTTCTCGAAAACATCCCATGATGTCACGTTTCGCTCTTAGTTCTCGAACCATGTCCTAGCTTCGTCTTCCAAGGTGAAGTAGACATACCGTAGCATGTCTTCGCTGCTTCAGGTATTCAAAACGGCCACACGGTTGTACGCTTCGAACCAGCTTCACGGGTCTTCAGATAACAATCCCTGTAAGGTTGGCACAGTAGCTGTCTTCACTGCGGCAGTCGAGGTCATGGCGTTGGTCTTCCGGGTCTTATCATGCCCCGGCCCTACTCATGTGGTAGACCTTGTTGCCTGTGGATAACTCGCTGGTCGGGGTTGGCGCTGGTGTCTTTTTCGCGACTAGGTCTGGATTCACGGCTTGACGGGGCTTCCTGAACATGGAGGAACCGCACGTCCACCAGATATAACGTGGTCGCCACGTTGAAGAAGGCGGACGTCAGTGCCGTAGAAGAAGCAATCATTTATTCGAGTGAACTTGAGCCCAGAAAATGAAAGGACAAAGTGCCAGCAATTGACATTGTAAACTGATAGCGGCGAGTATAGTCGTCGGCCGTAGAGTAATCTGCCAAGTGGTAAAGCGCGTCGGTATTTACACATGTGCTATCGTAGATTCTATCGTTACCGCTACGTGGCCGCACAAGTTCCAGCATAAACTCTAATGTTCACATTGTGCACGTAATCTTATCATAATGTTCTAAAATAATCTGGAAGGTTCCTAGTCGTTCAGGCGTGGTTTGCGCAAGGCGGTAAACAGAAAAAAAAGGAGGGCACAGAAAAAAAAAGGAGAGCGCGTGGCATTATGAAACACTTTACTCCTCAAGGTGCCGTACTATCTCCTACCCTATTCAATATGGCTATGGCCCCTCTTGCCTCCCAACTATCCGAAATTCCTGACCTCCATCATATTTTTTATGCCGACGATATCACTCTCTGGTGTACGTCTGGATCTCCCGGACAAGTGCAGGATACTTTGCAGCGTGGCCTAGATCTTATCGCTTCCTTTCTTTCCACTGCTGGCCTGTCTCCTGCTCCAGAGAAATCTGAGCTGCTTTTGCTCAATCGCTCCGCTTACCAGCGCTCCCACAATGATCTCATCTCCCTGCATCTTTCTGGCTCTCCCATTCCTACCGTTCAACAATGCAAAGTTCTTGGCTTCCCTTTGCATGCGGCCAAGAACGCGCAGGCCCTCCATCACGCTGTCAGGACCTGCCACTCGGTAACTCACCTCCTGCGGCGCGTTGTCACTCGACAGTCGGGTCTCCACGAGGCTCATGCATGCCGTGTTGCCCATGCGCTCGCCCTCAACAAGTTCCTGTATTTTATACCTTACGTTCAATTTACCCAAACCCAACTTAACACTCTCGAAAGAGCTCTGTTAGGCCTCTACAAGGCAGCTCTCAACCTCCCTATCACTACCTCTACCACTAAGCTCTTTTCCACTGGCCTCTTCCATCCACTACGTTCTCTTCTTTCTCTCCACCACGATTCTCAGATTGCGCGTCTTTCTCTTACCCGTCAGGGTCAATGGCTATTGGCCCAAGCGGGTATCCCTCACATTCCAGTTCCCGTTGCCACCTTGCCTCCTCCCGCGTGCACCCCTGCTCCCAACCTTCGTATCCTCCCTCTCCCGTCCAACATGTCCCCCGTTCTGCACGCCGGCCGTCGTCACGCGGCAGCGCAGCATCATTCCCCTCCTTTTTCTACACAGGGAGTCGCCTATACAGATGCCTCGTTCGTGGCTCCTCGGGGTTCATGCGGCTACGCTATCTACCATCCACACCTTTCGACACCTGAAACCCACACCAGCGGGCCATACCTGCACCCACCCGATGTACTTTCGCTCGAGGTCCTTTCCATTGTCCATGCCTTACAATCATTTTCTTCCCTCCCTTCACTTCCCGAGTACACGATATACTCCGACTCTTACGCCGGCATCCGTAACATACAGAACCGCACATTACCCCCATACCTCCAACAGGAGGTTGAGCGAGCTGTCTATGCACTGCAACCTTCCCCTGTTTTCCTACGCTGGGTTCCTGGCCACTCGGGGATTGACGGCAGTGAGCTGGCTCACCGGCTCGCCCGTGATATATTGCACCGGGCACCGTTCATCCCCTGGCCCACACCTTCGGAAGACAGTGGGAGCTCCGTCAAGAACGATGGGAAGATCTCGCTGCGTCATACTATCAACAGTATCAAGGAGGTATACCTACAGCTCCGACTCGACAAGCGTCTTTACCCTCCTCCTCATCCATCGCTCACTCTACTAGAGGCTCGAATTCTACGGCACATCCAAATGAACTGCCTGATCACCCCCTCTCGCCTTTTTCTTTATAAATATAGATCGGACCCCTGCTGTCCCAATTGCCCATCTACATATGCAGACCTGCCACACTGCCTTTTCTACTGTCCAACTGCTCAGCAATCCAGCTCTTACCCTCCCCCTTCCCTTTCCATCACCACCTGGCTCGACTGGATCGGCGCCGAAGGGGAAGAAGAACAGCGTCGACTGATCGCGCAGGCGGTCGAAATGCTCGGCCTATGAATTTGGCTGAATAAAAGTCTATTACTACTACTACTACTACTTTGTAAAGCCCTTTAACGTATCATTTCATATGCATATGTTGCCTTCCACTGTTTCACCGGAAGCCGTCTGTCACTGAGCATGTTCTGTAATATGGATCATTGGCCATCAGCCATTATCCTAACTTTGGTTCAATTAGGTGGATCAAGTGCGGTGTTTCAATACATTAGCATAATTTCAGCAACGTTTTTAGCAACGCATATATTGAACTTTCTTCTAAAGCATGCATTTCTGCGGCCTAAAACGACAAATTACAGTTAGCCACAACTTCCGTATTTAGCCCTAACCTCCCCAGAGATATCAGAATTCTTGGATAGGATGAAAACGGTGCTGTAAGCGCCGTAGGTAAGCTCTCAGCAAGTGCTGTAAAAGGGCAGGTTATTGAAAAACGTACTCTTACGAGTTCCTAATTAAAGGTTGATGAAATTTGCTTACTATTGAATTGTCATTTTCATGCCTTCTCCTTACGCCAGTGCGCAGCGGGAAAGTTCGGCGGATGGCTGTAGACTGAATACCAATGCCAACGGTTACGCTGCAGATGCTTCAGAAATGCTTTGGTATTTCTACGGTAAAAGTACGACACCTGTATTGCGCGTTGAATAAATCAAGATTAACATGTACCCATTATTATGATGTACTCGAAATGTAAACACATAACACTTTTTAAAGGTTACTTGACTAAACGTTCCCGTGTAAGTTTTAATTGATAGGCAGATGTGTCCCTTGTCAGGCGTTACCGATTTTAGAGCGCATAGCTAAGTGTAGCGCTCCCAAAATTTATCGTATTCGACAAACACGATCTTTTCTGTTTTGATCTCTAATTGGCATATGAGCTTAAAGAGAGTCATGGCTGAAAGAAGGAACATAAATTTCAGGTCCGCCTTCTAAAGTTTTTACATGCAATAAAATAAAAGAATTCCAAAAAACCACAAAGCTTAAAAAGCAATACCATTTGCGAGTCTTACCTGGGCCGAGAAACAAGGCGCACTTTTCCTGCGAATCCCAGTATTCCATTATGTATAATTGACCTGCAACAATTAGGAGAGGAACCGTGCGTCTTGCATGTAAAAGAAGTGGGCATAACAAACGCGCAATTGGCGCATCGTACTTTTTACCAACAATGGATATGTAATGGAGTAGTTAGAGCTCGTAAAAAAACAGGCAGTCTCATTTACGTTTTAATTTGCCGTTTGGTACATAAGATATTTGATATCGACAAACATAGAACTCGCAGAAAATTACCTCAGTTGAACTTTGCGTGTAAGCACCATGACTGCTTTGTCTTACCTGCAGTACACCTTGGTTTCACAAGCACTTTCCAGTGCCGTTTCGCCTCGCAGTGTTACACTGCTGACTGCAATTAGCGCAGTGCTAGCTTTTATAGATACAAGGAATGGGAGCGAGCCAGTACATCATGGTTCCAGGAGCTTTTGAATCACATTTAGCCGAATATTGTTACAGCGCAAACTTCAATTTTCAACAGTGTTGGCTGCGTTTCAATGACACAAGGTATGAGAACGAGGCAGTACACCTTGGTTTCGCTAGCACTTTTCAATGTCGTATTGCCGAACACAGTAACTGCTTATTCCTACGTTTACCCCTGTTAGAAGTGTTTTAATGACAAACATTATAAGAGCGAGCTAGCGCACTTTGTTTTCACGAACACTTTTTAATGCCGCCTAGCCGAGTAGTGTTATACTAATAACTTCCATTTTAGCAGTGTTATCAGTGTTTCAAGGGCCAAATGTGTGCAGCGAGCTAGTTGATTGGCTCTTATTAAAAGATTCAGCGCAAAACTCGCACACAGGTTTTTTGTCGCTCTCTTTCCGCTGTGTCCATTTTTTGCACTGAACATTTTAGGATGACAGCTAGCAGTGTTGCATTCACTATCCACATAAGAATGACGATGCACTTAAGGGAGATTCTCTTACAACTCATAGTGTGGCGGGATCTGCATATAATTCTATTGCACCGCGATCACGAATAGCCAATGCTCCAGCGCTCAAGAGTCCTATAACGACATAAAGTTGTGGTAAGTGCTAGCTATTCGTCAATTAAGAGTTACGCGTGCAGACACGGAGACTAGAGAAGAGAACGGGACACGGTACAAACACCGATTCCCAACACAAAGGGCGCACTAGGGCGGAAAAGGAAGCTAAAACACAAAACATTTCTGCGCATGCCCAAGTAAGTCCGCGCTTCTTGTCAACCACACATATGTACAACTCTGGGCAATATATAACTACTGAAGCAATTTAGTTACGTTTTATACAAATTCATCAAATCGTAGCCTACGCCTCCACATCCACAATTAAGGACACGCCAAGCAACGACTGTAAGACGCGTTTATTCGGTATTGTGCGTGTATAAAAATGATCGTTTTTTGAATTTGGGCATGCGCTCAGTCTCAATAGTTCAAAAAAGTGAGTTAGTGAACCACGGTTACGAAATTTTTGTGCTGGATAAAATCCCGTTTAAGAGAACGGCCTGTCGGCCCTACTTTCAAACCATTCTATCTAAAAGGATATTTATCTACCATACTATTGCAGCAGTTGTTAGACATTTTTGTGTGCTCTGCGAAACTAATATCTGTCTTACTTTTATTATTCACCTGCTAATTTTTTCTCCACTCCGTCGAGTATATTTAACTAACCTATTGGCAGTCAAAAAACAAGGTTTACACCCCATCTCTTCTCATCGTGTAAGAAATCGAAGGGTTCGCAGTCAGTCCCCACAGAAAAAAAATAATGCGGGAGAATGCACGCACTGTGGAAATCGAAGTAATGCGAAGCAGTCAGCGAGGAGCCACATACACCGCATTGTTTGTCTTTGAGGAAAATCAAGGCACTCACGCCATGACATGTTGTTCATTATCTCATGTTTGCCATGCATGCATGCGCGTAGAATGCGGTATATGACATCATAATGAAACGTATATATTGTTCTGTACAATGCACATGTATTTTTACACATAATAATGTACTGAAATGGCCGCGAGCGCACCATGAACGTGGAATGTACATCACACTTTACATGGCATACGTGGCATATTTTCCATGTTCGAATCTGTCATTTGTGTTCGCAAAAGAGTCACGTCACCTCACGCAAATTTACTGTCATGCTAGCGAGAACAGCCGCAGCGCACCATGTGCGAGCCATATCAATCATGCCGTACATGGTATACATTTCATCATTTTATGTTACTACTATGTGTCGTTTATGTTCGCCATACAGGAATGTCGTCCCATGCCATTTCGCATATCTATCAAGCTAGCGAAACTGCCACGACTGCATCATGAGCGTGGCATGTATTTAGTGCCTTACATAGCATGTATTTCATGATTTTCGTGCCATTACGCGTAGTTTATGTCTGTCTTACAGTCATGACAGGCCATACTAATTTTGGTATACATCAAGATACCGAAATAGCTACGAGGGCAGCATGAGCGCGGCATGCAAATGATGCCGTATATGACAGTTTTTGATTTTCATATTACGACCTGCTTATGTTCACCATGCATGCGTGACATGCCATGGCAATTTTGGTATATATACATTTATTGAAATGGCCTCGATCATCCAAGATTGTGTAATGCAAATCATGGCCTACATATTATGCGCGGCATGAATTTCATGTTACATCCTAGCATTTACGATCGTGATGGATTGTTTTCACGCCACATAAAGTTTCTTATATATCATCTTAACGACCTTGTCACTGCAACATTAGGGTCGAATGAAACCCGAACAGCGGCAAGCACTCGCAGTGGTATAGCGAACCCAAGCTCAAGTTTACAAGGCGACGACAGCGCCGCGCTGCGGCTCTGGAGAGAAGCTCTGGCGAAACTGTTTGTCGGCGCTTGGAAGCTCTGGCGAGCCTGTTTGTCGGTAGCGAGGACACGCGCGCGCACGCGCGTGTTGCTCAGTCGGTGCGGGGGACTAGGACGCCATGCCGACAGCTTGGCACGCTGAACCGAGAGGCTTGGTGTGCAAAGCTGCAATTTTTTTTTATTTGCGACATAGACTTGCCCTTAAGGCATAATATTTGTTTTGTATATTTGTGTTAAATGTGCGCCGTTAGGCCGGTGTTGTGTATGAAGTGAAGAAGTGTCTTGTGGAATGTGTTGTCATGTATCCATCGGTCATAACTGTTTGTGTCACTGTAGCGAAGACCAGCTTGCAGGAGATGACGGGAGCGTTCCGACTGTAATCCTTGGCATGTCCATATAAGATGGTATGCATCTGCTTGTATCACCGGAACAGAACAGTACGGGCATGTAGCACCAACTGGTAAATGCGACCAGTTCCATGTTGAAATAACAGCCGGTGTAAGGGCCACCCCTGCCCGAAGCCTCCTAAGCACAACTTCCTCCGCCCTAGTAAGGTGAAGGGGGAGAGAGCAGACACACGGTGGGATAAGAGCGCGTGTATCCTGCCGGAGAACATTTTTACGGGCACGGAGTGTATTTAGGGGTTGATGTGGAAGGGGAATAGATGGGAGGTCTGTATTAGGAGGGCAGTGTGCCTGTTGGTCAGCAGCAATATTGTGAGGGTTCGCAGCATGGCCTTGAATCCAGTGTACCCTGATGCAAGTGGCTGTATTGCGGTTCTTCTTATGTATCGCCTCGCAAATTTCCATCACCTTGTGAACTTTCTTGAGTTCCTGGATAGCCGCTAAAGAATCGGTGAATACGTCAAGTTGCTGAATTGTAGACAGCTTAGAGGTGACATCCCGCAATTCTGCGTTGGCAGAAGCGAGGTCTGACGTGTTGCTGTATCGTGGGCTGCCACAAGAGCGCAGACAACACCAAGACACAAGATTCAAGTCTGAAACTGTATTGGTACGCGGGCATGTCGCACGAGAAATAAAGGCGACAAGCGTAGATTTCAGCTATAAGGACAATGAAGTATGTTATAGCCGACAGCACTGTCTCGGCTTCTGTTTCGGATTTCTCAGTTCATCGCTTTCGTTCGTTTCCACTACCTGAATAAGTACGTAAAGTGGCGCATGCACGCAACGATTACATTAATGATTACTCGCTGTCTTCTCGCAATATGAAAGTCTAGTTACGGTTGTAGGTGAAACAACTCTGTTTTGATTCCCGGTGTTCATGAGACCTACCCGTCGTTGTCGAACGTTCACACTGGCGTTATACTCGGGTAAGCGTTGCACGGTTGTTTGAAATCAACTAAACTCGGTAAATTGTCAGAAGTTCGGCGCCGGCAATTTACGCGTCGGGAAGGCTGCTTTATCACACCAATACGGACGTCTGTGCATTTTCAGCAAACTTTGACATCGCTCAGCTGGTTTGCTTTGGTTTTGTCACTTTATTAGGGTGATATATATATATATATATATATATATATATATATATATATATATATATATATATATATATATATATATATATATATATATATATATATATACGCCGCTAAACATAACTGGCACTCAATACATGCTTTGCAGTTGCCAGTTCCTGTGTTTGTGCGATTTTTTATCCGCGTTAGCCCAGCAGGTTTCATATGCCTGTAAAGTTGATATTCTCATACAAAAAGAGTGCAACCTTGGCGCGAGAGCGGAAAAAAACGGGTCGAGCAGTTCAACTTGAACAGCGGTGAAGGCTCAGCTAGCTGCATCGCGTTTAAATTGGCCGGTGATGCTCCAGGGGCACGGAGGACATGACTCTAATGTTCTCAGGATTTTCTAGTGCCATGACCGTATAATCTCTTTTTCGCACGTCGCAGACGTTGTTCAATAATATAGTAATAATAAAAATATTAATATTTATTTGCCATCAGTACAAAAAAGGATGGAGGGGGCGGGAATAAAAGCGACAAACTGCTTGACGAAGTCCCCACTCTCGTACAGGTAACAGCAGCGAGGCGCATAAAAATACAGTTCTATGTATGTTTTGAATAATATTGGTCTGCATTTAAACAAGCGCAGAAAGAAAAAAAAAGAAAAAACATACACACACAGAGCACTACCATTTGCTCCTAGAAAAGGAAAATTGTGCATATACTTGTACATATACATATATACAGATATATATACATGCCTACACATATAAACATGCAGTTACATACAAAATACCCAACATACATAATCGCGTACATATCAGTTCAGTCATTCTAATAAAGGGAAAAATTGAATGAAATGTCACCTTCTGTACGAAGATATAAGTGAGTATGGGTCGTTATTCATTACTCTGTGCGAGAAATTTCGGTATTCCTCCATTATCGATTTCCGGCAAATAAATATGCACGTCGATTAGCTGATTTAATATTGTTACGCTCGAAGGAGACCGAGACGTATACGACTGGAGGGGCCGTTTATTTGGTCGCGAATGCGAGCGCAGGAGCAGCCAACAGGTTGGATCTCCTAGCGTCGTCGTCTTCTTCCTAGCTGGCTCGGAGCGGCAAGCACGTTCGCCGGCCTTCGTTTTCTTTGTCCATATGCGTAACATTCCTCTCCTCGCAGACGAAGGCCGCCGGGCGTGTCAGTCGGGTTGTCGCGGCGTGAAAAATTTCAAGCGGGCGACATGGACCACTTGGGTCTTGGCAGCTCGTCTACCACTCGCCGTAAGGCGAGCGATAGTATAGGTGACCTCTGTGAGTCTGGTGATGATAACAAATGGTCCATCGTATGTGGCTAAAAACTTTTGACATAAGCCGCGTTTCCGTGTAGGAATCCACAGCCAGACTAAATCACCGGGTCGATAGGTTACAGGTCGGTGGTGAATGTCGTACCGTGTCTTCGCTCTGTCTTGAGATGCCAAGGTGCGTAATCGAGCTATACGACGCGCCTCTTCAGCAAGGCAGAGGGTCTCGGCGACTGTGACGTTTTCGTGATTACAGAAAGAGAAAACAGTGTCGATTGTGTGCCGGGGTGGACGAGCGTACAGCAAAAAGAAAGGGCTGTAGCCGGTAGTCTCGTGCTTGGCGGTGTTGAATGCATATGTGATGAAAGGTAGCACCTCATCCCAGTTCTTATGGTCGGATGAGACATACATAGACAACATGTTGATAATTGTCCGGTTGGTGCGCTCCGTAAGCCCATTCGTTTGTGGATGGTAGGGTGTCGAGTGACGCAAGCGGGATTCACATAAACGAAGAAGCTCCTCCGCGGCATCCGCTGTGAATTGTCGTCCACTGTCGCTGATGATCACGCGAGGTGGGCCATGTCGGAGTATGACGTGTTGCAGCAGGAACAATGAGACGTCGTTGGCCGTTGCAGAGGGGACGGCCGCCGTCTCGCAATAGCGTGTCAGGTAATCGACACAAACTATTATCCAACGGTTGCCCTTAGCCGTTTTTGGGAAAGGGCCCAGGAAGTCGATGCCCACTTGTTGGAAAGGTGTGCTTGGAGGTGGCATCGGCTGGAGGAGACCAGCTGGAGCAGTAGATGGGCGTTTATGGCGCTGACACTGCATGCAGCTGGCCACATACATCTCGATAGACTTTTGCATTCCAGGCCAATAAAAACGTTCCTTAGTCCGGTGGAGCGTCCGCGCAGAACCTAAATGTCCAGACGTAGGGTCGTCGTGCATGGCACCCATAATGGCTGTGCGAAGGCTCTCCGGCACCACCAGAAGAAAACGTACGCCATTGCCAGAAAGGTTCTTCTTGTACAAGAGTCCATCGCGCATGCAGAAATGGCGCGCATTAGTAGAGGCGGACGTGGTGTTGAAGAGTGGTGCTAATTTTGCGTCCTTTCGCTGCTCTACTTTGAAACTGTCGAGGTCTGGAAATTTAGGCGACACAGAAGCTATAAGGTGGTCAAAGTCATCGGCGTCACAGTCCGTAGTGCTGAGTGGCATACGCGAGAGGCAGTCCGCATCGGCGTGTCGTCGGCCGCTCTTGTAAGAGACGGTGAAGCTCCAGTCGTATACGTCTCGGTCTCCTTCGAGCGTAACAATATTAATGGTAACTGGTAGTGGAGCATATGCCCGCCATAGTTGGTGCGGGGAGCCGGTAAAATCCAGTGTGTTTTGTGACGGTGTGGGTAATGAGATTCAAACAACCTTAACGAGGCAAGCCTGCATAAGCTGTCCTGGCGTTTTTTACCCTCAGCTTTATACCTGCATAGTAGTCTGTAGTGGTAGAAGGTAAATATGTTAAGAATGTCAAATTGAACAAAAAGATATCTTGTATGTCTGTAAGGCAATCCATAAACTACCCTTAGTAGCCGTTTTTGTACGATTAATATTATTTGTAGATTTGATTTAGTGGTCGTGGCCCATACAAGTGTACAGTAATATATATACGAACAAAAAAGAGAGTTATACATCATTCATTTTACTTTTGGGGGCAATATGCTTCTCTGGCGCATAAGGAGACCAGCGACGCGGGATGTTTTTAAGAGGATATGGTTAACATCGTCGTCCCACTGCATATTTTCTGAGTATATTCTAAGTGATTTAAAAGATGACACTATTTCAAGAACACTTGAATGATATAGAAGATTTGCAGAGACTGTAACACGTTTATTCCTAGGGTGAAAAATTATAGCTTTAGACTTTGACACATTGACGGAAAGCACGTTTTCATCTGACCAATTTTCTAGTTTTTGCAGTAGGTTATTCGCTTGAGTTATTACGTCATTAGGATTCTCATTTCAAATAAATATACTTGTATCATCCGCATGTAATATAAAACGGGAAACTTTATCAATGTTTACGATGTCATTAATGTAGATATTAAAGAGTAGTGGGCCAAGAATGATGCCTTGGGGCACACCGCAGACAAATGGCGTGAAGATGACTTAAATTGATCAATTTGGACATATTGAGTTCGCGACAACAAACAAGACTTAATGAGGAGTAAGGCATGACCCCTTATCCCGTATAATTCTAACTTTTGAAAAACAATTTCGTGATTTATTCTATCAAAAGCCTTGGTGTGATCCACAAATATTCCTAAGACAATTTTATTTTGTTCAAAACATTCTAGTATGTGTTGTTTTTGATGAAGCAGGGCCAATTCAGTGGAGCGATTTTTCCTAAAACCATATTGGCGGTCGGTGATGATATCATTGGCTTCGTAAAATTTCTCTATACGTCGAAGGATAGCTTTTTCAAGCCCCATAGAAAAAACAGGTAGGATGCTGATAGGTTGATAATTCGCAAAATCATTTCTGTCGCCTTTTTTATGCAAAACGGTTACCCTAGCAATTTGCATGCTTGAAGGAAACTGTGCAGATAGAAGACATAAATTATATAAATTTCCCTGTACATCAGATATGACATCGATTACATACTTGACAGGACGTATTTGAATGTCGTTAACATCACAGCAGGTACTGTTGTTAATTTCAGAGGTACACGAAGGTACGCGGCTGCTGCTGCAAGTATGTCATAGCAAAACAACAGTCATACGCTTCATACTCCACAACGCAGAACATCGATAGCGTGCACGGCTTCGTTTCGCAGTGCGCATTGATCATTACGTAACAATAACATGACAGAATTCGACTTACCTCGAGGTATACGGCCTACACGGCGATATCGCGACTTAGAAAATGCATTTGGCGCTGAATCGCGGAGTCGTGATCGTCGATCGCCTGCTATTCAGCGTTAACATGATTGACGAACCTTTCTCCTTTGAAGAAGTTTGCCTTTCGGAAGTACCTGTCGACCGGGGAGACCTTTTTGAAACCGCACTGGAGGCGGTACATTGTGAGGCACCGCAAGAACTCTGCCCGTGCACTGAAGTGAGCGGCGGCGCAGTGGAGAGAGGAGAGAAAGTGCATTGTTTGGCCCCAGTCTCTATTTTTCTGCCAGATATGGTGCTGCCTGTGAAGAGCAGCAGCGCCACTAAGCGATGCTTGGGGAGCCTATAGTGCGCGCCATTCAGTCATCACCATTGCCATACCTGGCAATCATCTGTTTGGGCTTCATTTGACGCCGATAGTAACTTCGGCACTGTGACCACAAGTTCTGCAGGCCCTTTACGACGACCCCACGGCTTGCCACCTCGTTTCGCTAAATGTGAATCATTTCTTAGCGAACATGTGCGACTGTGACTTCGAGCGTATCTATCTATCTATCTATCTATCTATCTATCTATCTATCTATCTATCTATCTATCTATCTATCTATCTATCTATCTATCTATCTATCTATCTATCTATCTATCTATCTATCTATCTATCTATCTATCTATCTATCTATCTATCTATCTATCCGTCTACGACTTTGTTCTCTCCGGGCAGTTTCGTTGACGGAACGTATACGAAAGTGGTATTGCATAACATCACTCAATGACGAACGTAAATAACATGTCATAACATGAAAAGCATGACATGCGTGTCATGCTCGGTATGATTTACATGGTTCGGTCTTGATGCTCTTGAGGCCATTTCATTACCTTAATACATATCATGATTGGTAAGGCATGCTAAGAATGCATGCGAACGTAAAGTGACAGCTCCTAACGTGCAAATGATGTTACGCATGTCATGTACAGCATGCCAATAGGCGAGCGAGAAAGAGGCAGACGAAGACGCAGTAGCTTTCGCGCCAGTGCCTGTGTTTTTGGCTGTGCTGTGCCGACCCCGTTTGGGACTTGGGGCCTTGCATCGCGGCCTTGTGAACGTTGCCTTTGTCTTGAACGTGAAAATATATATGACATCCCTGTTGAAAATCCTGGGTTGGTGGATGCTGGAGTTGTTGATAGATATGGTGGAAACAATAATGGACAAGGTGGAAATAATTGTGGATGTCGTGGAAGCTGTGGTGGTCATAATGGCTGATGATGGCGAGAGTGGAAAAACCGTGGCTGATGGTGGTGGTGGTGGTGAGCTTCTTTTGGTGTTAATTAGAAAATGCTGGCTGATGGCGGCGATGCAAAAGATGTTTTGGTGGATGGCTTGATGAACGAGCTGGCATGATGGCATGATGGAAGCTTGATAGAACAAAAGAGGATGATGGTGGCATGATGGAAATGCACTTGATATTACGTGAAATCACTGTCGTTTCTAATGTTTTCGTGTTGAATATGCAGAAAATTATGTCTACAGTTCAAAGAAGCCAACGCCGACCATTACGCTCTCTAGAGTGCGTTTTTAATTCATGCGGTGTCAATGACCGCCTCGAGTTTGTGGAGCACACCAGATGCGAATATTTACATTTAGCGCACGTACTTATAAGGTTTACATCCGCGATGTGCTGCTGTATTGTGATGTTTACAAGTCTTGAGGTGTCGGTGTGAACAGCGGCAGTAACTCTGTTACATCTACGCGCAGTTGTCGAGAAGTAAATGAACTATGGCTGCACAATTGCCCCTTCCAGCGGGTAGACCAGAAAACAATCGCCGCTTGAAAGCGCCACGCTAGAAACTCAAGTGTGGCAATTCTTGGACGCTCACATACCTCAGCGGCACTTTAAGGTAACAGTGAAAATGCATGCGAAGCTAAATTGCACAATCTTTTACATTCGGCCTGCGTCAAGACAAGCCCCGCAGCCAAGTACGACTTTAACCATCATATTCTACCACCATGACGGGGGGAAGCAAGCGCTTCCTCCCTCTCATAGATCTACGAGCACGTCGTCGTTAGCGTAGGCCTTTCATAGTTTCGGGGCCTTCTCGCAGCCTCCGTTGCCATTACGGATCCCTAGTATTCACTCGTTGTACGTGCTCGGGGTCTTCGGCTCGGCGCCGTTCGCTCCTCAGCCATTTGTTGGACTGACTGTTGCCATTGTTAAACGCCATTGCTCATTTTTAGTGGACCAGTGGCGGATTTACTGAATTTCTGTAGCAGCAATCCTTTTATGATGACCATTGTTTTCTGGATTGACTCACAAGGGATGATTCGCTCAACAGCTTCGCTGTTAAAGCGCAGATTGTCATCATTCTACTTCACCAAGACAACTGGTGATGGCCACGGACTTTGTGAAGCCTGTATTTTGTCATCCTGCAGCATTTCGTAAATTTTTCTCTTGATAGCATCTGTAGAAACACTGTAGCGACTGTGACGGAGTGGTGAAGCCTTTTCTTCAGTTATGATGCGGTGCTTAGCAAATGGCGCTGGTTAACTCTGGATGACGACCAGAAACAGTCGTTGTATTGCTACAGAAGTCATGGGAGCTGTTGCTGTTGGCGACGGGTATTGCTTTGGGTTGACGTTGAAGGACGGTTTAGGTATTTGGGTCGGTGTTGTAGCTTCGTCGAAACAAAAAGTTGAACGTACCGTTGACGGCCGCGATTTCTTCGGTGTATGTGATCGTCATGCCCCTCCTCACATGTATGTATTCTTGGCTCATGTTCGTTAACACCACACTTCCTCTTCCTTCATGTAACTTCGGAGTAACTCTTCCGACGCAAATTGCATGGTCTAGCAGCAAACGCTGATCGCTCTTCATGACGCCTTGGATGTCTTGATATTTTTCGGTGTCCACGGTTTTTCTGCGGGTGGAGCGACATGGAATGATCACTTGATCCCTGTGCACGTTCAAAGGAACGCATACATTGGTTCGTAAGCGGCGGCGTCGAATTGTCCGATAGCAGAGTCATCGACTCGATTCTAAAGTAGATGACGGCGCCGTCATGGTTTAAAATATTCATGCCGAAATTACATTCCTGGAGCAATGTTTCAGGATTAACATGCTGGCAGGAGAAGTCCAATTGTTGATGCTGACACTTGCTGCGCAGACTCCCGACGGCGTTAATAAATAGTCTTCTTAGATATGTGCTGTTTTTAAAGAATAACGACGAAGAAGACGCAGCCAGCGAGCTGAACAGCACATGAACCAATTAGTCCGAGTCCTCGCCTTACTTTTATTAGATGGGCTCGAGTGGTCCAGATTTTGGAGACTTCTACAGGCCGTGTAACGTTCTTCAAATTAGCGGTGAAGGGCCCCCTGACGACAGAAAAGTCGTCTCAAGTGTCGACGAGCGCAGTGACGTTGTGACCATCGATAAGAATATCTAGCTCGTGGCCTTGCATTGTAGTTAGGTCTCGTCTTATCACGGATAGGTGGTCTATACCAGCTGGTTACACGTCGTGTCATCAGTTCTTCTAACCGGCACCGAACTTTGGTCGTCAGCGCTCCGCTCGGCTTGCGTCGTGTTCTTAAGAATTCGTCGTGGCGTCATCGTCGGCGAATCTTGGGCATTTCCTCTTGAAGGGAGAGAACAGAGAGAACCCCCGTACGCTGGCGTTGGTGTGCTACTCTTCAGCTTCGTCGTCCTCCATCATTTTGCTAGCGCATTGCGCGCCTTTGCCCCTCGTGCCGCCATCCGTCAATATCAATACAGTCGGTCATGACTGTGAACTCGCGGAGGTGCCGACAGCGTCTGGTGGCTGGTTCTGGCTGTGTCACTGTGGTCGGTGACTACAACGCTGGTGCATGGCCTGGCGCTTTGCTGATGATGCCTCTGGAGGGCTGCATAGACTATAGCGTGCCGGTCGGTCTCAGCGACGGAACGGCTTGGTTTGATGAGGTGCTAAACATGGCTACGGCGGCAGGCGTGCAAGACGTTGTTGCGCTGTCGAAGAGGCGGACGGTATGGCGTGAGTGGCAGCGGCGCTGTCTGGCGACAGTATTGCGGCGGTGCGGTGTCTTGACGTGAACGCGGAGACGTCAGGCTGGACTTACGGCGGAGTGAAGCAGCGTAAATCATATCTTGTAACTCAGGCTGCGCTGGTTGAGGGTGAACGCACAGATGGCTGGATTTCCTCGCGAACGATGTTGACTAGTGAATGGACCTGGTGTTGCGACCCGGGAAGCATTTTGCGCAACTTGACATGCATGAACACTCTGTTCGTCTCGCGCAAGTGCGTCTTGGGATACGTTGCAGACAGCGGAGAGCGGTTATATTGTTTAGACCGCATCTCAAGTGCCTTCTCAGTGGTTATAGCCTCGGCGAGGCATTGGACGACCGTCTTGGGTGGGTCGCAGTCAAGTCCTAAGAATAGTTCTTGTTTCACACCCCGCATAAACAGGGAACCTTTATTCTCGTCGGACATCGTAGCGTCGGCCTGGCCCAAAACTCGGGTCATCTCTCCCGTGAAGATGTTGATCTTTTGGTTTGGGAGCTGCACCCGAGCTGCACGCTTGTGAACGTAGCCAAGAATGCGCTGCCGAAGAGATCCCAGGTTTAAAGTGAGGATTTTCGAACCACGTCCTTGCTGGGCGTCTTCAGGGTTGAAGTATAGCTTACGCAGCTTCTCATCGGTGTTCCAGTTAACGGCAGCGACAGGCTCGTATGTTTCAAGCCAGGTTTCCGAGTCTTCAAAAGATGATCCACGATATGTCGGCGGCTCCATGAGCTGTTGCATCACGACTGTTGCCAGGGATACAGCATTCGTCATCCTAGCTGTTGTCTTTGCATCTCTGGCTACCTTAACGGCTAGGGGTCCGTACTCCGGCTCAAACATTATATCTTGCGGATAGCTCGTTTCTGCAGGGCAGCTCGTTGTCCGTGTCTTCATGCTGTGTACTTGGTTACCGGCTTTTCCTGGGCGCCTGAAAGATCAAGGAACAAGCACCTCTACCAGATGTCACGTGGTTGTGAGGGTGAAAAAGGCCGCAGCAAGACTGCGAAATACGGGGCTTTTTAAGCGAACTTGTGGCCGAAAAAGAAAGATATAAGTAATTCAAGCTGCACACTGACAGGGGCGAGCACAGCCGGTGGCCGTCGATAAATCTCATCATCGCTTTAACGCCTCCTCTTTTACGCATAAGTTATCGAACCTTCCAGCGTTCTCACTGGTGCTCGCGTAAGCTCTTGTATAAATTGGACTATTCGCGTGCTGCGCGTAATCTTAACAGAGTGATCCTAAACAATCGCGAAACTTCCCAAAATTCCCAAAACAGAGCAATAAACGGGTGTCACAATATGCTTCAGGCACTTAAGCTGGGGTTTCTTTAAACGCGTCGGAGAAGCCAGCGACACTCGGACGCTGGGCCCCCAAAACCTTTCGCCACTATCGCAGAAAGCGTGCAACGATAAATAGTAGTCTAGCGCGCTCGGTCGTCAGTGTACACACCTCTGTTTTCTTCCACAAATGTGCGGGATCAAGGCGTAACTCAGTTTACGTATGCGCACGCGCTAGAAACCAAGTGCGACGGGGAGAAAGGTTTACACATTTGAGACAGCCGCAAGACTAAAGCTTGTGTAAAGCTTGCATAGAGTTACTGTATACGCTACCTTTACGTAGGAGAGTTGCGCATTTGCCTTTCAAACACCCCTAGCAACCATGCGTTGCGCAGAAGCTGACGCTTGAGCCAATTTTTTTTCTCCATTCTGCCATTACAGTGCCCTGAATTAGCACTAGTCATTGATAGTCAGTATTTATCGCCGGTCTTGGACACTCCAGGCATGTTGATCTGCGACACGGTAGGCATGTCACCTGCAAAAACGGAGCGCGACTTCAGCACATGGTTGTGGCTGCTAGCCAGACCTACGAGCAACTCTGCACCTAAAGGTAGCATATGCACTGAGTAACTCTAAGCTTGCGGAAAGATGAAGTCGCTGCTTCGAAGGACCAAGGCAACGCATTCTACCTTTCTTGATCCTTTGAGCGCCACATTTATCTCAAATTAACTGCCATTTCGAGCAGTTTTGATGTTGGGTAAAAATAACGTATTTGAATCATTCATGGTCCTATTAACAGTTATAATTAGTCATAGTACGTGTCTTGTTCATGCTAAACCAGCGGTAGAGCTGCGAAAAAACAACAAAGCTACTGCGCTTGTTGACCGTAAGCACCTCATTTTTCAACTTCTGCGAAGTCTCGCATGACAATCCTGTTCTGCTGTTCACTTGCTAAGGTACTCCTAATTGTTTCTAACAAACCTCTCGCGGCGTAATTAGGTAAGAAATCAGGCCGCTAAGCTCAACGACGCGGCTTCAACTCCCGGCTACGGTGGCTGTGTTTCGGTGTGGGCGAAATGGAAGAACACGCGTGTAATTCGATTTGGGTGCACGGAAAGCAACTTGAAATGGTCAACATAATTATGGAGTAAACCATTACCGCTTGCTCTGTCATGGTATTGCCGTCTCAGTACGTACAAGACAAGCAATATTTATTACGAGTGACCAATGAATGAGTCCACTAGTGGCATATTGCCACACACGTTCCTTTTTTTGCAAGTTTATGTTACCGGCCCATTGCACGTGCAGCTGCTGTCTTGCGCAAACCACGCCAGAATGTCTGAGAACATTCGAGATTATTTTAGGATCGTCTTTTATGCTTGAGCGCGCAACCGCCAACCGATGAGTTAGTTCTGGAACTAACGCGGTACCAGTGATAAGACTCGAACGTTCGTTGCCGCATCTATAAGAGCCGACAGGCCTTGCCGCGGTTCAGTTTTATCGAAGGCCGAAGGTTGGACAAAATCTAACCCATTACAAAAGGCTCAGCCATATTTCTTCATCCTCATCAGCCGTCGCATCACCAAAGTGCACACAATGCCTTAGAGTTGGTACATCGCTTCTCCTCAAAATGACGAATAATGTCGTGGTGGGTGCTTCCTAACTTCACAAAAATTGATTTGTGGCGTAGTGAGTAACCGCGGAGCCGAACCATGAGTGTGAAATAACTAGAAGAATAAGGATGGCATGGGGCTCATTCGGCAAGCATTATCGCATCATGAATGGTAGTCTTCCACTATCCCTCAAGAGGAAGGTATGCAACAGCTGCATCTTACCGGTACTTACCGACGGAGCAGAAACCTGGAGACTTACAAAGAGGGTTCAACTTAAATCGAGGATGACGCAGCGAGCGATGGAAAGGAAGATGATAGGTGTAACCTTAAGAAAAAGGAAGAGAGCTGAGTGGGTCAGGGAACAAACGGGGGTTAATGATATCATAGTTAAAATCAAGAAGAAGAAATGGATATGGGCCGGGCACGTAGCACGTCGGCCGGATAACCGGTGGTCATTGAGGGTAACTGACTGGATTCCAAGAGATGGCAAACGCGTGAGGGGGAGACAGAAATTTAGATGGGTAGATGAGATTATGAAGTTTGTAGGTATAACGTGGCAGCAGAAATCACAGGACCGCGTTGATTGGCGGAACATGGGAGAGGCCTTTGCCCTGCAGCGGGCGTAGACAGGCTGATGATGGTGTTGATGATGATGATGATGGGTACATTGCTAGTTTACTTGTATTAGTAGCCACAAGATAGATTATCACAGACTCTAGAAATGCCGCTCTCCCAGCTTTCGCTGTGACTGTGCTGCGCTTTCCGCGCAGGCCTGGCGTTTTTTTAAATCCAAAGCAGTTCTTAGCGAACCTTTGCCACATTGAGCGTTTCTATCTGCGTATCTATCTAGCTGCCTATGTTGGATGCTCTCATGATCGCCTCCTTAACTTGGTGTAGAAGAAAATTGGCATGGGAGGGTAAGAGGATTTGACAAATATGACTGTCGGGTCATGACATGAATAACGTGAAAATGGTGTCGCGCAAGTATGTTGTCAAACCCTTTCCTCCAGGCACGTGTGGCAGGTACCCATTTATAACGGGCTGCGTGTACGGGTATGTGCCACAGGTGATTGACAGTTTATATTTACCAAGGAGTGGCGAGAACAGACATTGATAATTTAAATTCGAGAGCGTTAAGAAAAAGCGACATCGGCAGCGGTGACCCGACGAATGGAAAGAATAAAGATTATGATCCCAGCAGTACTCGAACCCAATCATTCTGCGTGGCAATCAGGTATTATGCCACGGAGCCACGCCAGGTCTATTAACTGGTTTGTAGAAACAGCCCATGCAGGCGTAATGTCGGTGAAACGTCAATTGTCTTGGTGGTGCTGACTAATAAACACTACATACGTACTCCTACGTACCGGCGTCATATAAGATAAACGTCCGCGCTTCCTGTGTTGGCTCGGCTTTTATAGCAGTCTAACAAACATTACATTTGTATTCATATGATTCAGCAAGTTATATTGAAGCATTGCTCGACCCCGGAGGAATGCATTATCGAAAGTTACGCATGATATTCGCATGATTTCACCATAAAGTGCAGCCGCCGCGGTGGTCTAGTGGTTAAGGTGCTCGACTACTGATACGCAGGTCGCGAGATGGAATCCCGGCCGCGGTGGCCGCATTTTCGATGGAGGCGAAAATGCTAGAAGGCCGTGCACTTAGATTTAGGTGCACGTTAAAGAACCCCAGGTGGTCGAAATTCCCGGAGCCCTCGACTACGGCGTCTCTCATGATCAAATTGTAGTTTTGGGACGTTCAACGCTAACAAATAATATTTTCATTATTACCATAAAGTGCATTTGTTTCTATAATACTGACGTGTGCAGCAAAACTTCTTTGCAGACTAGTTGGTTCATACTTGTAAACTCGACTTGCTGCGCAAACAGCAGGAAACAAGGGGGGAGACAGGAAAGAGCGCAGACTACCAACTGTTTATTCTCAGTTCACGAAGCCAATATATAGGCATGCCACGCTGCACCATCACGATGCGCACAACACCAAGAATCATTTACAATACTGCACCGTGGACAGAGCTGTGAAAAACCACCTCATTTTTTACCGAGCGCCACGTTATTTTTGTTGTCACATAATCACAGGGTGTACATCTCTACTTTTATCTCTTTATTATTTTATCTTTTTACAACTCTAAGAGGCGCGGACAACATGTGAAAAGCCACAGTGAAAACTGTAAAGGCCATAGAAAATGACTAAATCTGTATACCAACACTGCTCATATGATTCAAAGCCATCTACAAAAGAGCACCAACGATGAAGCACACCAATGAGGCAAAACACCAAGATTCGGAACCTAAAAACGTCTGAAAGCTTTACAAAGCGTCATACGGGAAACCTTCGGACAAAGAAATAATGTTCTTAAATGGCCATATTTAATTTTGGGGATAACACTTTCGAAAGGTTTCCTTCTGTTGACCTTTTGATGAGGGGTAGCCGTTGTGCACTCTTTTCGCATATATTGTTTCCCGTATGACGCTTTGTAAAATATTTAGACGTTTTTTAAGTTGCGAATCTTGGTGTTTTGTGTCATTGGTGTGCTTCATCGTTGGTGCTCTTTTGTAGATGGCTTTGAATCATATGAGCAGTGTTGTTTTACAGTTTTAGTTATTTTCTATGGCCTTTACAGTTTTCACTGTGGCTTTTTATATGTTGTCCGCGCCATCTAAGATTTCTAAACAGATAAAATAATAAAGAGATAAAAGTAGAGGTGTACACCGTGTGATTATGTGACAACAAAAATAACGTGGCGCTCGGTAAAAGATGAGGTGGCATTTCACAGCTCTGTCCACGGTGCAGTGTTGTAAATGAATCTTGGTGTTGTGCGCATCGTGATGGCGCATCGTGGCATGCCTATATATTGGCTTCGTGAACTGAGAATAAACAGTTGGTAGTCTGCGCTCTTTCCTGTCCCCCTCCTTCTTTCCTGCTGGTTGCGCAGCAAGTCGAGTTTGCTGACGTATGTACTCTAAGGTGAGGGCTCACGTCACGTCGCACGATAAATTACCCTTTAAACACCAGTGTTGTCGAGGTGCCTGATGAGCACACGATGTGCGCATAGCTACTGAACTTGCAAAAAAACGCTAGGCCTGCGCGGAAAGCGCAGCGCAGTCACAGCAAAAGCTGGAAGAGTGGCATTTCTAGAGACGGTTGTAAACTGTGTTGGGGCTATTAATACAAATACACTTGCAACGTACCCACTACGCCACAAATCATAATTTTTGTGAAGTTGGGAAGCACCCACCACGGCATTATTCGTCATTCTGCGAAGAAGCGAGATACCATCTGTAAGGCATCATGTGTATTTTGTTCATGCGATGGTTGATGACGATGAAGAATTATGGCTCGGCCCTTTGTTAAGGGTTGGAAGCTTTAAACAGCTTACCAGTTACGTAATTCGCATTGTATGATGACCGGTCGGTATTTCGCTCTCCCACCACGCAATATATCATACGTTGACATGAGAAAGGAAGTGGATCATGGGCTTATGGGTTTCCTTGGCAACCGAAAGAAATGCACTTGCGATGAACCCACTACGCTATAAATCATCATAATTTCTATGAAGTAGGGAAGCAGACACAATGTCAATTTTCTTTTTTCTACGGGAAGCTGTTGTACCTGCTAAAACATAGAAGGCATTATGCGCACTTTGTTCATGCTGTGACTGATGACGATGAAGAATTATGGCAAAGCCCTTTGTAATAGGTTGGAAGCATTCGACAACCAACTCGTTGCGCAATTCGCAATGTGTGGAGCCTGGTTACAGAATTCACGTCGTGTGACGCCTGCTTGTTATTTCACTCTTCTATCACGCTATATTACATGTAGTAGTGTGGTTCCTTCCCGACATGAAGTCTGTATAGCGTCTTTTTGCAAAGCAGTTTCAGGCACAGGCATGACTCTGAGGCAGAAGACTGCGCTCCCACGCAGAGGATCCACGTTCGAACCCCGTTCCATCCTGAAATTTTTATTCTTATTTTGTTTTTTTTTTCTTAATTCGCGCGATAGTGGTTACGGACACCGGCGGTGGCGACGGCGCACAACTCTGGCGCCAAAAACGGCCATCGAAATGATCTCATAACAGCTTTCGCTGTAAAACACGTCGATTCACCTTCTAACACCTGGCTGAAAGCCCTAATATACAGCATAGAAGAACTCTTTGACTACTTTGCATGAAACCGATTTCCACAACGCATGGGATCTGCCGAATTATTGTACCCTTCCATGTTCTGTTACAGGCATCAGGACGATGCCTTTTCAGGGGGAGCAACGCCACACACGCTCCTTTGTATGTTTTGTGTTACTGGCCCATTGCACGTGTAGCTGCTGTCTTGCGCAAAGCGCGCCAGAATGTGTGAGAACATTCGCGATTATTTTAGGATCGTCTGTTATGCTTGAGCGAGCAACCGCGAACAGATGAGTTGATTCTCGAACGAACATGGCACCAGCGATCAGGCTCGAATGTTCGATGCCGCATGTGTAAAAGCCGAGAGGCCTTGGCGCGGTTCAGATTTATCGACGGCCGACGCTCTGTTCGCCGCTGTCAGTGTACAGTGTGTATTGTTGGAGTTCGACTTTTCGTTTCGCGGCCACAAGTTAGGCCAAATAAAGAGTTTTATCTTGGACACGCTGACTGCTGACTTCATCGACGTCACGACCCCGTGACAATATACAAGCCAGTTTAATTTGTGATTGTGTATTCATGTAGAAAGGTCAATGTGTTCCTCGCCCAAAAGTGACAGGCTGTTCGAATTTATGTACCGCCACAAACAGTTCGGAAGAAAAGTAAAGGCGTATTTTGGAATAAGGCGTCACAACAAAAGTTGTCTTTAAACAATTACGTTTCAAAAATATGAAGCCATCTAAAAGGTTCCGCAGCTCTGTTGGCTTGGGACATTTCACAAAAACGAACATGACTTAGCAGATAACCATTTGAGTACCGGTAAAACATCCGGTATAATCACGCATTAATAGGGCGAGTGTGGGCGTTGGTAGTTTCGTACACTGTGAAGCGAAATCACTCGATGTAGGCGTTCTAGCGCCAGTTTTGCTTACCTTTGTTGTCCAGCATTTTAATTGCAGGTCTGTCGCTTTCGTTGATCAGCTGAGCACGTTGAGCATATGATCTCCTTGAATGAGAACCATCGTGTGTTAGGTGAGGCAATAACAATAAATAATCTCTATTACTCTGCTAAATTCTTTCACTGAAGTATGCCAAACGGTTGCAGAATAGCGCGTCTTAAATTCAGGTACAATGGGCAATGCATTTGTTAAGCTTGTTATTATTGCTCGGTAAAATAAAAACAAAAAAAACCATAAGAATTTGTCAGCAGTTTAGCAAGCAGCGAACTAGCTTGTCGACCAATTTAGCGTGGTCCGTGATATATTGCCCCGCAGAAGTGCGTTGCGAAGTGTTTTCTGCATCTTTGTGTTGCACATATTCTTGTTTCATCAAGTAGAGGCACAAATTGGTGCCTGGCCCAGAAAAGCTTGTGTTAGAGGGTTCCTTTTAAGCGCCCGTTCGTGTGTTTTGGCATCCTCCGATGTAACCTAGGAAACGATTAGCCCAACAAACCACAGTGCAGCGGAGCTTGAATGACCACAGAGCAGTGGAGTTTGAGAGAGCCTCCGCAAAGCGCCGCGGAGCTTGAATGACAAGAAGATCGAGATAGCGAGAGCATAAAATCAGTGGTGCCTGAGATCAGCTAACAAAGAAGAAGAAGTGATTTTGGGCTGCTGTCTTCGCAGCTAGCGCGAACAAGTCCGTGCTCCACTATCATCCTGACGTAATTTCATGTATCCGATTGTTGCCAATATAGACATTTTGTTGCGTGCCTCGCGGTTCCATCTTTCCGGCAGGGCTACCAATATAAGGCCGGCGTTCCGCAACAAATGGTGCCTAAAACCCACGGGACAACGAGCGGCTCTCAACGACGCGGACAACAAGTGATGGCTACAATGAGTTTCCACTAGAAACTGAAGCCGGAGAAACCTAATCCTCATCGGAAGCACACCTAGGGAAGCAACGAGCGGAGCCGGCTACCTTACGAGCAAGTAATGAAGCATGTACCACCTAAAAGCTAAACGCGCTACTAGAAGAACCAAATCAACGAAAGTCATAAATGCGGTGACGACGCTGTTGGAGAGAAACTGCAATGACTGAACGCTGTTCCGTAAGGTTATAGACAAGCTCGCCGCAAACCGTGACGAGCATCAATGCCGAGCTCGAGGAAGTGAGTCCTGTGAAGGAAATAGAAAGGGAGTATGAGTCCGCGGCTCATTATGACGACCAGACATTCGAGACCCTGACGCGCCTAGCGTGCCGGCTTGAAGATCTCAGCCTTGCTAATGCGCGACAGAATTTTCCTTCGACGACGCTCAATACGTCGCCTGTCCCAGCGACATTCGCACCCCAGAACTTTGGACTTCGTCTTTCAACACTGACCATCAAGCTTTTTTATGGGGACTTATGTCAATGGACGCCGTTTTAGGAGCGAAGCAACGGAGCTGTCCGCAGAAATCCAGCTCTGAGCACGACAGATAAACTTTATTACCTCCACAACTACCTGGTAGGTGAGGCAGCAGCTGCAGTTGCCGCACTACCAACGACGGAAGCGTGTTATGAGAGTGTCGTCTAGCTGCTGAAGCAGAGGTTCGGTGACAAGAGCAGGATTGTACAGCAGCACTTCAAAGCTCTCCGCGAAATGCAGCCCGTGACGTCTCCATTCAATATGAGGGAGTTGCGCAGGCTTTACCAAACCGTCCAGCTAAACGTCTGCTGCCTGAACGTCCTAGACATCCCAACTAGCAGTTTTTTGGCAATGCTCTACGACGTAATGCTTCAATCTTTGCCACAAAAAATCATCGTGGCGTGCCACTGCCATATACTTCTCCAGGATGAAGCACAAGGCAGGGAACCCGCTGCTCCAGGAGCCGCAAACACAACGTCTTGCAAGAAACTTCAGCAGCTCTTTTGACACTCACAGGCACTGCTCGAAGCGAGAGAGTAATGTTCTGCATCGCCGTCCTTTGTCAAAGGCAGCGGGAACCGCAGAAACCATGTGCCGTTGTCATCGGTCCAATATGCATCGCTAGAATTGAAGCAAGTACGCAACGAATGTTCCTATTGCAAGTCTAAAAAATATGAAACCGAGACATCAGCGGTACCTCATATCACAAAAAAAGAAACAGCTGGCTATATTTATGCAGTGCTGTCCATGAAACATGAAGGGCCATCGCGTGAACGAGTACCGGCGGAAGTTGGTGTGCGCGACATACAAAGGCAGGCATGCTTCAACGATGTGTGACCCAGTTTATCGTGGGACAAGAGGCGAGAAGTTACCTAAAGACGTCTCTGATGGTACCGAGCCAATGAAAGCAGATCGTCCACGGTCGACAGCCGTTACAAGCTGTCAAAAGACCGCGAGAGGTATGAAGAAAAGACGACACTCTGCAGGCTGGACCCATTCACGCTTCGTGCGGACGATTGTGTAAGTGATGTGGACTTGTGGCCGCGCGCCGACATCTCCGATATTCACGAATTTCTCATTTTGAGGATGTCTTTTATTACGGCGTAACAGCTGAAGTCGAGAAAGACCCGACTGAATGTCCTCGTCCCTACGTACATATAGCGCTCCATCGAGCAGTCTTTGATGCCTTGCGCTCCTTGGCTCACCCTGGAATTCGCGCCACACAGCGACCTATCACTTCACGTTATGTGTGGCCTAGCATTTACATAGACGTCCGTCGTTGGTCATGTGCTAGCCTCATGTGCCAACAGTCCAAAGCCCATCGTCACATTCTCACTCATCTTGGCACCTTCCTTTCCCCGGACGCTCACTTCAGCCACCTACGCGTCGACATTGATGGTCCACATACTCCATGAGGAAACCATCTCTCTACCTGTTAACCTGCATTGACATATTCACAAGATTGCCTGAAGCGATGCCTCTTCAAAACATAACTGCGGTGTCGACAGCCCGAGCGCTTGTCGCTAGGTGGGTTAGCCGCTACGGTGTCCCTTCCATCATTACGACTGACTGTAGTCACTAGTTCGACTCAATATTGTTCGCAAATCTATCTCGACTCCTCGGTGTCAACCACATCAAGACTGCCTAGTACCATCAGATAGCCGCCGAGCTGACATTTGCCACCACTCTTCGAGTTCCTGGTGAATTCATCAGTGACCTTCCCACAGCATCTGCAGACGTTCCGGCTATGCATACTATCTACGCAACGCTCTGCGTACCGTCGTTCCGCCTCTACAAGGACGAGCATCTCGTAGTGTGTATGTCAGTCCCGACCTACAACATTGCACGTATGTTTTTCTGCAACACGATGCCGTGCGACCTCCTTTGGAGCCCCCGTATGATGGCCCGTTTGTCGTCATCAACCGCACACCTAAACACTTCCGTCTCCTCATCAACGGCCGGGAGGATACTGTTTCCGTCGTACGTCTCAAGCCTGCGTACTTTGAAACCGATATTTTGACAGCGTCGCATCTTACGACCACTTCGGACAGTCATACTCGCCGCGTGCAATTTGCGGCTCAACGGTCTACCCCTGGCCACGTGCAACAAACCCACGACTTCCTCGCTAGAAGGGGGGCCCTGAAGAGCACAAGTGTGGGCTACAAAAATCCGACCAGGAAATGCAGACGACGACGAAGGAACCGGCACGAGCAGAGTGTGACGGTGGGCGAGTTTGTGCACAGCTTAATTAAATATTTGTGGCGCAACTGAGACAAGCAAGGAAAAAAAGAGAAGACAGAATAGGGTGCCAGCGCGCGGTGCCACGCTGGCGCCCTATCCTCTTTTCTCCTTTTGCGCGTGGTGCCGCCCAAAAGGAGAGAAGTTGCACACACAAGGACTGGACCATCTAGTGTGCTTTATTAGCAGACACAATCTTTCACGAACACCAGGGGTGCATGCGCTGTTCAGACACGAAAAAAAAAGGGCTCCTAAAACTCACATTTCATTTTATGTGTGCTTCTGTTATGTCATGTTCCTAATTCAGGATGTAAACTTATAAATGCACAACATATACAATGTATTCCAGCAATCAGTTATAAGCTTTTAAAAATTCAAGACCGGTATAGACGACACAAATTGCGCATTGGGTGAAACACGAAAGCGTGAAGTTTTCCTTGTCTTCTTGCTAATGATAAATTTGCAAAAAGTGAACGTTTTAATGGCTGTATTTACGACAAACGGTGGGACATTTCGTGCTAGAGCGACTCTAAAGGCACCTGTTTCTGTGGCTCGAATCTAGGTTATTTCGCAGGCCTGGCCTCTCTTCAGACTCATTGTCCCTATAGAAGGACTGGGAATTGCTTGATTCTGAGGGCATCAATGAAAACTCAGTTTAATAGCCGATACACGCTGTGTCCCTGTCAGGCGAAAAGTACTGTGGCACCATCGGTAAATAACATATTGCGTTTTTTCTCTCCTTTGGGAATGACATGCCGAAAATGCGTGCGAGTAGGTGCCATGCGCGACGTTGCTCTGAGGTCTGAGAAGGTTAATGAAAGATGACGAAGTACAAAAAAAGAGATGTGACAATGCGACTACTAGCCGTGGCAACACTTCTTCTTGACGAGCTAAGTGGGGATGAAAAATCCAACGCACGAGCAGGCTTTTACTAAGTGATACCAAGCTCGCAGATGCCAAGTGACATCTTGTTGCCTTGCCACAGTGACATCCTACTCGCATAATGTCGCTCTGTCGCTGCCACATTTACGCGTGAACAAGTGGTACGCAACGCACTCCAGAATCAAGAAGCCGCGCTTACCCAACACATTAGGGGGGGGGGTGTTCGGTACAGGCAATTAGATCGCTTGAACACCTAACAACGGCAGATCCGAGAAGCCTAGTTGAAGTGGGAGCTTACGCCAGCACTACCGATAACGCAGGAAGGTTCGATCGCGGCCGTACAAAAGACGACGCGTTTCGCCGTATGTTACCGACGGTCGACGATTGCGATTGCTACTATCAGTGTACATAATGAATTGCTTGTACTGTGGTGCTCAGTATGAGGTACATCATGCCAGCGCGAGGCCGAGCGCTCTGCACGGTCGTACGGTGGCACCGATCATGGCATATTTTCGAGTTATCGGGAAAGAGTCTAGCTGCTCGTGCAAGCGCGCATCACCCCCACTTGCTTGCTTTCAGCTTTGAAGTTATCATTATCGAAGCTGATATCACCGCAGGGCAAAAACGAGGGCGAAGTTCAAAGCAAGTGGAAGCGATGCGCGCTCGCAGGGACAGCCAAACTCTCTCCCGATAACTCGAAATTATGGCATGATGGGCGCAACTGTACAACCTTGCAGAACGCTCGGCCACGCGCTCGCATGATGTAGGTCATACTGAGCGCGATAGTACATTGAGTTACTTTGCTTTCTGCGCAAAGGTTCGCCCATTAAAGAGTTTCGTCTCAACCAGCTTGACTGCCGGCTTCTTCACCGTCACTGCTACAAGACTATAGTCATGTATATATATTCATGAATTTCATATTTATGAAAAGGAGATCCACTGTAGTATAATGATGGTCTCTAGGGGATACGGTAGACATTCCGGGACCATGACAGGCAGTTTATCGCTGTTCTTAAAGCGGGAAGTGCACAAACATGGCATTCCACCATTAGCAACATACGGACCAAAACTTAGAGGATAACTAACAAACTCGAGCATATCAATTGGAAATCTGTATTTTCTAAAAAAGCACCCTGTGTACATTTCTACAGCTACCTGGAGACTAACAAATGTTTCTTTACTAATCAAAAGGGATTTCGTGGAATTTCTCATGTATGACACAATTATTGTAATCAACAACTAGTTAACAACATGGACGATGGTCTACAAATTGATTGTGCTTTCCTAAATTTTCCAAGAGTGTTTTGTCTTGCACCACCTCGTCGCTTGGTTTCGAAATTATATGTTCTCACACTACTCTTACCCAAAGCATGGAGCCGTAATTTTCATTGCAATAGTGAAAATTTGACAGTAGTTAATAATTTTCCGCTCCGTTCTTACGCTGCTTCAGGTGTACCACAGGTAGGCGTTCTTTGGTCTTACTATTTCCTATATACATTATTGATCACCGAGTAATATTTCCATAGAAGTGCGACTTTTCGTAGATGAATGCATTCCATATCGTCCTACCAAGACTAACGATGATCATCAAGTCGCCCAGCGTGATCTAGAACTGATTCTCTTTGGTGTAACACTTGCCTAATGAAGCTGAACACTTATAAATGTAAAGTCATCTGTCTTAGACGCAAGCGTACTACATCTATGTTTGTGGACCATATAAATAAGACAGATATCTTGCATGATACACAATACGAATATACTGGCGTTTACCTAACTCCTACCCTTTTGTGGTCAACTCATTGAATACACATGCGGCAATGCTTCCAGATCATTACGCTACATACGACCTTACTAAATATCATCTATACTAATGATATTCGTAAACAAGCTTACATAACATTTGTTCGATCTCAGCTTGAATATACAGCGTCCGTCTGGTCTCTCTATCAGAAATATGTAATCGAAAAACTAGAATCTGTACAAATTAGGGATGCACGTTTCATTTCACGTCGCTACAACTATAAGAAGAGGATTACACAAACTAAACTCGACTTATCACTACATCCTTTGCATCATCGTTGGGATATCACCCTGGTATCATTGTTTCATAAAATTATGTTCAAGACAGCGTCATCAATTTTGCAGCTTCAAACTCCTCATTATAGGTCCCAACGTTTATACAACCAGGTTATTTTATGCACATTTACGGGAACAGAAGTCCATCCAACTATTCTGCACTTCCAAGAGCCATTTGACTTTGGAACGACCTTCGTAGCACCATAACTTCCGAGATTAAACAAGAACACTTTCGACATCTAATAACAACACATTTCATAAAATAATACTTCGTACCACACTATTACAATGCTCTTTTTATTGCCTTTTATTGTTATTTGTGTTCAATTTTACGTTAAATTATTCTTTGTAATAGCCCAGTCATGTCGCGTTTGTCATGTTACTACATTGTTAGTATTTTAATTTTTGATTTTATTGTGCAATGAGCTGTCGTGGTTCAAGGTGTATTTTTTCTTGGATTCTTTCATTGCACGTCATGTGACGTAATATTCACTAAGCTGCCGCATATATTACTGCAACTTGTTTTTTTTTTCGTGTTCTCCTTTCAATATTTATTTATACCCGACCCTTTTGTCTTGAAATTGGTGTAACCATTTTAAACTTTTACTTGCATTGCCTCTCTCGCACAATGCCTCTATGGGTCTGCAAGGTGCTTAAATAAAAAGAAAAAAATCGTCTTGGCACCTGAAATAACAATTCGCGCCGGATTTGCAAAAGAGCGCAAGAAGGAGCATGTTGCTTGAATATTCCACCGTTACGGCAGCGCAGAAGCCAAGAAATAAGTACAAATAAAGATATTGTCACGGGTGAGAGTATAAAAAGAAATGTATTTACAAAATATACAAACGGAGATAGAAGCAGCTGCTGCCAAGATGGAGGAACAGCAACAGCACGAGCGCTATATCATTCTTCGTCTTCATCGTCTTGTTGAAGCGTTCTTGTTCCTGATGGCATGTAACATATAACTAGAGTGTACTAGAATATTTTGAGTGGCGCAACCGGCTGCCGTGGAGCGGCCCATTTTGTGTAGAAAATAGCGGCGGCGCTGCAGTCGAGTACTCTTGAAAGGGTCCCCGCGCATTGCAGGCGGCTGCTTGCCGGCGCGTTTCAGAGCCGGTGAGATAAAACAAAAATAACGTAGAAATGGACGCTCCATCGCAACTGAACTACATTAACGTGCCGGCGATAACAAATATGCGCCGTGCGAGCCCCTGGCAGAGTGGAATTTTTTTTTTCTTTTTTTTTGGAGCGACGCTTCTTAGGCCCGCACCCCGCCGTCGAAGCTCTAGATGCGGCGCCGGTGCAAAATGACAAGTGAAACGCCGCGCGCGGCACAAGAAAAAAGAAAAACACGGCGCGCGTCGCGCAACAAACAAGGCGCGCAGCGCAAATAAACAGTTTCAAAACGTACATGTACATGGTCGGTCGCGTTCCATGTCTTCGGAGCTTCGCTCATCGGTTGTATTCGTACACAGAACTGCAGATTTTTTTTTTCATTTTTCTTTTTTTTTACGACGCGCAAGATGATTGTACATTGTCGTGCTGTGGTGAAGCGCGACAATAATGCAGTTCTAGAAAACGCTGTTATTAGCCTGCCGTTTCTTGAAATTTGCTCTAAGCATAGCTTGAGCTTGCACGCAACGTATACACCGTTAAGCTCAGGGAATTCAGGCACTGCCCAAGACGTCAATGGAACGGCGAATGTGTGCAGGTCGTCAACGCAGGCGGCTTGAACTTCAATACAGTGGCTAGGCGGGCTTGTTGGTACGTATGTACACATAGTTATTCTAAAACAGCGCACAAACGGGACATGTGTGTCCCGTTTGTGCGGTAGTGTGGTACCTTTCATGTCCCGTTTGTGCGCTGTTTTAAAATAACTAGGAGGCGGCTTGCTCAGAAGCAAAGCCCACGACCACACCCCCCTTTCACCGCCTTCGATCGTTCGCAGCAGCGACTGTTGAACATTCGTCGGGTGACGTCGTTTCCTTTCACTGTGATCGTCAGACGCAAGCTGGCGCCGTTTTGTCCGAGGCCACGGTGCCGGTGTTTCCTTGGAGAGATATGACTGTGCATTCGGTAAAATTGTCGACACCGCGTCAGGTCAAATAGACGGTTTTCCTCTCGGCACTCGAACTTCCGCTCCGTTAGTTACATGCACGTATAATCTCTCTTGATGAAGTGAGGCTCAAAATCACACACAGCGCAATCGGCACCGAGGGGCTTGTCAAGTCGGTATAAATTTTGTCGCTCTTTATTATCGGGAGTATGGTGCCTCCGCGGACGCTTTCTCCGCGCATCGAGACACACTAACTCGGAGCATTAAAAAGCGATATCTTGCGGCCTTGGTTCATGCGGGCGTACACAGTCTTGCACCCGAGCGCCCAGCAGTGACTTAAACGCTGTTCCTTTCTTTCTTTTTTTTTTAATTGGTCACTGATGCGCGGCGCAACTCGCAGACGCGAACGCAAGCGAGTCGGCACATGCCAACTTTCCTCGGCGCGGCCGGGCAAGAGGGTAGATGCGCGCGTTCCTTCATTTACGCGTGTCGCGTCCCCGGCCGTCTTCAAGATTATGCGACGCCAGCGCCGCCGCTACTTTCTTCAAAAGAGGGGACACCGGTTTGCATGGTGCGTCGGCTTTGGTTGCGCCACTCAAAATATTCTAGTACACTCTAATATAACCCCCGCCGTTGGTAGCGCCGTCTCGGCGCTTAAGAAACAGCAGGATCATGTGCAGAGAAGTAGGGCTTGAGGCGGGAGACGTGCACGATATCAGTAACGGGTACCGAAGATGACGAACTACTGTCCAGAGGAGCGATCTCGTACGTGACCTCAGTGAGCTGGCGTAAGACCTTGTAAGGCCCGGAGTAACGAGAGAGAAGCTTCGATAATAGGCCAACGTGGCGGCAAGGTGTCCAAAGGAGGACCAAAGAGCCTGGGGAATAGGTAACCACTCTATGATGGCTATCGTAGTGGGTTTTCTGAGACAGCTGGGAGGCAGAAAGACGATCCCGTGCGATCTGTCGAGCCACTTGAGCGCGAGCAGTTACATCACGGGCGTACTCTGTGAGAGTGGACGTAGCGGAAGGTAGAAGATTGTCAAAGGGTAACGTGGGATGGCGGCCAAACAGATAGAAAGGGGAGAATCCAGCGGTGTCGTGGCGGGACGAATTATACGCGAATGTCACGTAAGGCAAAGTGCTATCCCAATCACGATGATCTGCGGAGACGTACATGGATAGCATGGTGGTCAAGGTGCGATTGAGGCGCTCCGTAAGTCCATTTGTTTGCGGGTGGTGGCAGTGGTGAGCTTGTGACGTGTGGAACCCGAACGGAGAATGTCCTCGACGACCTTCGAAAGAAATGAGCGACCACGGTCGGTCAGTAGCTGTCGCGGAGCGCCGTGGTGGAGAATGACGTCGTAAAGCAAAAAGTCTGCGACGTCGGTGGCACAGCTTGTAGGTAGTGCCCGCGTGATTGCGTATCGTGTCGCGTAGTCAGTAGCTACGGCAATCCACTTGTTACCACTTAGAGACGTTGGAAATGGTCCCACGAGGTCGAGGCCGACGCGATAGAAGGGGACACTTGGAATGTCGATAGGTTGAAGAGGACCAGCTGGGGACAAGGAAGAATGCTTGTAGCGCTGGCAGGAATGACAAGCAGCAACATATCGCCGCATCGAACGGTAAAGGCCGGGCCAGAAAAATCGACGCCGTACGCGATCATACGTGCGGGTTGCTCCGAGATGACCAGCGGTGGGGGCGTCATGAAGCTGTTTAAGCACAGTGGAACGGAGTGCCGCCGGAACTACGAGTAGAAGCTCGAGGCCCTCGGAACTGGTGTTGCGTCGGTAAAGAATGCCATCGCGTAGCACAAACAAATGAAGTGACGGGTCCGCGGGATTAAGACGTAGACGGTAGATGATAGGCCGCAGGTAGTCATCACGCAGTTGCTGGTTGCGTATGTCAGCGAAATCGGATATGGCTAAGACACAGGCATCGGAATCGTGCGCTGACGCCTCAGGAGGATCCACTGGATGACGGGATAGACAGTCGGCATCCTGGTGCATTCGGCCAGACTTGTATGTTACGTTGAAGCTGTATTCTTGAAGTTTCAAAGCCCAGCGTCCAAGTCGTCCAGTGGGATCTTTGAGGGACGACAACCAGCACAGCGCGTGGTGATCGGTAATTACCGAAAAGGTGCGACCGAACAAGTATGGTCGAAATTTTCCGACGGCCCAAACTAGTGCGAGGCACTCACGCTCAGTGATAGAAAACTTGCATTCTGAAGGGGAGAGGAGGCGACTGGCGTAGGCAATGACGCGATCCTGTCCTTGTTGCCGCTGAGCGAGAACAGCCCCTATACCATGGCCGCGGGCATCGGTGCGAACTTCTGTAGGGGCCGACGGGTCAAAATGAGCCAAGATGGGTGGTGAGGTAAGAATCGTAGTAAGTGTGCCGAATGCAGTTGCTTGGTCGGTACCCCAGTGAAACGGCACGTCCTTTTTCAGGAGTTCCGTGAGAGGACGGGCTATATTGGCAAAATTCTTGACAAAACGACGAAAGTAGGAGCACACGCCGACAAAGCTCCGGACATCTTTCGCGGACCGTGGTATCGGGAAATCTTTAACTACTCGAACTTTCTCAGGATCAGGCTGCACGCCACGAGCGCTGACAAGGTGGCCTAGCACAGTGATTTCCCGACGGCCGAAACGGCATTTGGAAGAGTTGAGTTGAAGGCCTGCTGCTCTGAAAACTTCAAGAACAGCTGACAGGCGGCTCAGGTGGCTGTCGAATGTGGGTGAGAATAAATGACGTCATCCAGATAGCAAAGGCATGTTGACCATTTGTATCCACGAAGGAGGGAGTCCATCATCCTTTCAAATGTAGCCGGTGCGTTACACAAACCGAATGGCATAACTTTAAACTGGAACAGTCCGTCCGGTGTAACGAACGCTGTCTTTTCACGGTCGCGAGGATCGACAGAAATCTGCCAGTATCCCGATCTGAGGTCGATAGATGAGAAGTAAGCGGACCCGTGTAGGCAGTCGAGAGCGTCGTCAATCCGCGGTAGTCGGTAGACGTCCTTGCGAGTCACTTTGTTTAAGTGACGATAGTCTACGCAGAAGCGCCAGCTGCCGTCCTTTTTCTTTACTAACACGACCGGCGACGCCCATGGACTGCACGATGGTTCGATTACGTCTTTAGTGAGCATTTTGTCAACTTCAAGCTGTATAACTTGGCGCTCAGCATGGGAGACGCGATAGGGACGCCGTCGGATTGGGCTGGCCTCTCCAGTGTTGATGTTGTGTGTGACAAGAGCTGTCTGACCCAAGGGGCGGTCATCGAAATCGAAGATGTCGCGGTAAGATTTCAGCACGCGCCGAATATCAGCTGTCTGTGCTGGAAGGAGGTCAGGGGAAATCATCTTGTCAATGTTGTCATCGGCTGTGCTCTGTGGAGAAGACCGAGCAGAGGAGAAAGAAGCATCGGCAGCGAACGCAGAAATAGCAGTTTCGATAGAAGAGACATTGGCCAGAGTCATGCCATGCGGAATCAGTTGCGTGCACCAGCTGAAGTTCAGTACCGGGAGGGACACTCGGTTATTCGTAACTGTCAAAAGTGTGTGTGGAACGGCAACGTTTCTGGACAGCAGGACGTCGGCAATAGGTGTTAGCATGTAATCACCGTCCGGAACCGGAGGTGAAGACCGTAAGTGCACATACGTAACGGCTTGAGGCGCCAGACGAACATAATCTACAGAGCACAAACGCGGTTGAGGGGGCGGGGAAGCGTCATAGTGGCATGGTAAGTCAAGCTGAAGCAATCCGGTTCCACAGTCAATCAGGGCAGAGTGGGCAGACAGAAAGTCCATTCCGAGGATAAGGTCATGGGAGCATTTCTCAGGCACGGCAAACAGGACAATTGTGGAGCGGTCAGCAACACTGATACGCGCAGAGCACATCCCAAGCACGGGGAACGTCCCACCATTGGCGACTTGGACGAGGGGTATCGTAGGGGGCGTTAGAACTTTCCTAAGGCGGCGACGAAGCTCCGCATTCATCACCGATATATGAGCCCCTGTATCGACAAGAGCAACAACGAGTGCGTCATCCACTTTAACATCAATAAGGTTACGTCTGGTCGGAAGCGTGGTCAGAGGATTTGGGGGGCACAAGGTCGATGCAGCGTCACCTCCGGGAGCTGCATCGGCTAGTTTTCCCGAGGCAGGTGGTCAGTCGGCGACGTTGGACGGCGAGATTGGGGCGAGCGAGACGATGGGCGACGCGACTGCGGTGAACGGGACTGACGGCCATGCGGGGACGGTGAGCGAGGACGATACGGCATGGCAGGGACGTCGTCGCTGGTGGCTTGAGGTGGTTCGCCGTGAGGTTGGAAGCTTCCGTGGTCAGTGTTTGGGCGACGGTTGTACCCATAGGATGTTTGATGCCAATACCACGAGTTGTTGCAATGGCGGGCCACGTGACCAACACGATGACAGTTGAAGCAAATAGGACGGTCATCAGGAGTCCTCCACTCGGCGGGATCACGATGGGGCACTGGACGGCTTTGACCTTGGGCATATGGACGTGAGGGGCGACGGCGGTTCATCGGTGGAGAAGGCACTGGAGTGTATTCCGAATTCAGGCCAGCACTGGAAAGCTCCTGACGAACGAGTGCCTGCACAAGTGGTACCATCTGGGAGCTAGAGTCACAGGCGCGGGAGCACGGGGAGGTAGGAGCCATAGCTTCAAGTTCACGGCGGATGATCTTCGTCACATGCTCTGCAGTTAATGGCGCCTGGACGACTGGTACGTCGTCACACGACCACGTTGCGGCGGTGTTCGGAAGTCTAGCGAAATGGTGGGCGATACGTCGACTTTTGGCGGCCTCGAAACGCTGACATTCCTTGACGATGGCATCCACAGTGTCACAGTCCTTGCAGATGAGAAGATTGAACGCATCATCTGTAATGCCTTTGAATATGTGCCCCACTTTCTCGGTTTCGTCCATATCATTGTCTGCTTTGCGGCAAATGGCAAGAACGTCCTGTATATACGTCAGGTACGACTCGGTCGACGTTTGTGCGCGAGTTGCCAACTCCTTCCTGGCCGCTGCCTTTCTGCCTGCAGACTTGCCGAAAAGGGCACGCATCTTTTCCTTGCATGCGTCCCAGCTTCCAATTTCTTCTTCATGGTTCTCGAACTATACTTTCGCTGTTCCTTTGAGGTAGAACAAGATGTTCGCCAACTTAAGTGTGTCATCCCAGCGATAGTTTTTGCTTGTACGTTCGTACATCGGCAGCCATTCGTCAATATCGACATTGTCGGTGCCACAGAACGTGCCAGGATCTTTTACCTGAGGCAGGACAACGGTTGTTGTTGTTGCGGTCGCTTCAGCGGGAGCCGAACCCTCTTCTGCCATTGCGGGACAGGCCAAGCGGCGGCCACTGCGGAGTTCCGTTGTATGCGGTTGTTACCCAGTACCTCCACCAAATGTCACGGGTGAGAGTATAAAAAGAAGAAATGTATTTACAAAATATACAAACGGAGATAGAAGCAGCTGCTGCCAAGATGGAGGAACAGCAACAGCACGAGCGCTATACCATTCTTCGTCTTCATCGTCTTGTTGAAGCGTTCTTGTTCCTGATGGCATGTAACAATATGATCCACTGGATGCATCGCCGGCGCAGTTATCGCGGCTAGACATTTGGTGCGGGGTGTTGCATCTCGTATAGCGCAGTATGTCTACAAAAGTGCCAATTTATTGCGTTATTCAACCTATTCGCACATTGTGTACATCTGTAAGCTCCCATCTTGAGTTTGCAGTTGAGTGAATTGCATCGCATGTAAGTCAAACTTAGACCCGCGATATACTTCAAATCGCTGATGAGTGAAAGGCGTGAGACGGAAAGCAGCGCCATTCTTTGGTTCTGGAGACTTCGTAATGAAATACCCTGCTAAAAATTGCACCATCTCCCGCTGAAGGGAACCCTGTGGGGATGCGAAGCAGCGCATGGGTCGACTTAAAGTTCCGTTCATCACGGGCGCCTTGCCCGATGTTAACGCGTCCTTGCAAGTGGAGCACAGCACGAATTCGCTGCAGTTGCTGTTGCTGTTACTCGTCACGAACTCTTGTTCGAGCACGCCACGCAGGTTCATCGCACGTCTGCAGAATCTCGTTCCCCGATGCCATCAACTGATTGCTGAGAGAGTGTAAGGGGGAGAGGCCACAGCGTCTTACCCAGCCCCTTACACAGGCCCGAACGCGCTAGCGCTTGCCTGCACACATGGTTGTGTCTGCATTACGGCAAGGTAGGACAGCATACGGCAGCCCGAGCTCATAAAGTGCTCTGCACGTATCATCATCAAGGCGGTCCAAGAACAAGAGAAAGAAGACTTCTCCTTGGCACGAGCGCGCGCTCAGATGGGTACGCCAGGTGGTAGAAAGCGGATGGTCGCCAATAGAACTACGGACACAGCCCAGCGCGAAAGCTGCTTCGCATCTAAAAAACTTCCATAATGACACTATAGCGGAGAAAGAATTTGCGCGAAAGACACCACGCGCATTTGAATACGCAGAAAAGTACCCCGCCTTCGCAGAATTGTCATGGCAACTGACAAAGCCAAAAAGCGAAGAAAGTAAGAAAACAACACATCGGCTGTGCATAGACGGCCACCCTCTAGTTTCTGTCGAGATGACACGACCACAAATACCAACAGAGGCATGCGCAGACCTCATCATCTGTCCTTGCTTGAGGAGTCCGACGAAAACGGAAAGAATGGAGACTCCGGCGTAAATATAAAATAATGCTGCTGCGTCGACATTGATTACCTTACTTAGCGAAACAGTATCAGCCTGAGAAGCGTTCAGCCCACGTTTACTGTTTAGTATGGTGATGGTGTGCCAGTTCTAGAATATTTTTTTGTTCTTCTACATGACAGATCACGTATCTTAAAGGGCCCCTCACCACAACGCGTTCAAAGACTAGGGAGTGGCTTTCTCCTCGCCTTTGCTACCTTCCTACAGGCCACATCTCCCCATCTCCAATTCTTTCATAAAAGCTCGTGTAACATGTCAGCACTAAGCGTTGAGCTTCTAAAGATTTCGCGCTTGTTCGCTACACGGTCCCTGCGTTTGCATTCGGAAAGAAAATGAAGTGAAATCCGTTGATCGCACCCTATAGTCATGCGAGGCACGGAAGAATGAATGGGCGGCTGCATGGAAAAGCAGTGCAGGAGACAGTTGACATCTGATATTTCGCGTATATTGACTAATCGAGAGTATGCACTACATAGACTTCATGGGAACGACTGTCCTGCGGCACGAAGTGCGCCAGAAACACGAGAAACGTCAGGAGAGAATATTGCGCTCGTTTTCTGTATTTTCAGAGGCTGGTGAAAGGCCCTCTAAGATCCACAGCACAATATTTCATGTAGCGGAAATGCTCATACAGATGCTTCTTTTGTGAGACGTACCACGACAGAGGCCGGAAAAATCTAAAATAGATGTATTTTCGGCACTGCTGAGCACTGTTCAAACCTTACGAAAATATAATTTTTATTTTGAAAACAATGCGAACACTTCTACTATTAAGAGATGGGTTGTTATACTCCAAAGACACATCAATCCCCAACCAACACACGAGCTGAGGGTTATGACATTCTATTGCTGCACCTTCAACCCTACACAGCACAATGATTTAGCAAACGAGAAGGAGGCTTTTGTGGCAATAAAGCATGTATGGTACTTCTGATCGGACATCAACAGACAAAAGTTTGCCTTACATACGGATCACGAACCTTTAACCCACATTTTGAAAATGTCAGAGCCTACACGGAAATTGGCCCGATGAGTTATCTCTGCAATCGCGACAGGCTTCTGCTTCGGCGCTGCGAATGGTAGAGTGGTCTCATCGATGGCGCTTAGTTGTACGAGGTCGGTGGAGCGAACAAGCGAATTGTCTCTTTGCGGTCGCTAAACCACTGCTCGAGCTGCAAACTGTACTACACACTCAATGGGGCTCTGGGCAGTGTTTCGTGTATCAATAAATAATAATCGATGAATGTTTATTCGACACGAAGTTTGTTGCAGGCATCTACATGGTCATGCAATGCCATCACAGAAAATATATTACCATTGGCCGTTGGCTTTCGAGCTTCGTTTACACTACTGCATTTGATGTACTTACGTATAGCCTCCGTCACGCTGAAATTTAGCGAAATAGTAGTTAGTTTCCACGAGCTTCGTTTTCTTCCATCGAACACAGTACATATTTGCACCGACAGATTGGTTGCTGTACTTCAGCCAAATATACTCGTCCGTTTGCAGAAACTAGAAAAAAAGACGCAACGCCGATTTTACTCTGAGCTGGCGTTGTGCCATCCAAAAACACAATCACTTTGTGATAAGCATACACACAGCTGGGCGCTTCATACATTACATTGGCACCACCTAACACATACCCCTTCCAAGTTGTCTCCAATACTTAATAACGTAATACTAATGGCTGGGTTCTTATATCCAAAACCGCGATAAGATTACGATACACGCGATACGCGCCCGACATACGATCCGCTCTCGAGTACTTGACGTAGGAAATTGTGACAAAATTCAGCGCAATTTCAGAGAAGTTAATAAACGGTGCCAGACAGAAAGAGAAAGTAAGAGAAAGAAGGAAAGAAAGCAAGAGGAAGCAAGAAAGAGAGAGAAAGAAGGGCAGGAAAGAGAAATATAGAAAGAGCGAGAAGACGAAGGAATACATAGAGAGCGAAAGAAAGAACTGGAAATAAAGACAGACCAAAAAGACATTGAAAAACACAGATATGAGAGAAAAAGGAGGAAACGGGTGAAGAAAAAATGAGGAAAAGAACGAGAAACAAAGAAGGCCGCCGAGCTCCAGACTTCCTTCACGCTTGGCACCCATTGTGCAAACCTACCTAATTTTTTTGCTCTTGAATGCAAGCTACAGTCTTTTATTTATTTTATGCGGCAACGTGACGTGTTTCGGTTGTTTGCTTTTCTTTCCTTTCCCCTCTTGTCTGCCATATTCATTTAGAGCATACAAATACCTTTAAAAATATACTTCTGCTCTGCTTCCCCTGTATTTTTTAGGGGTTTATATAGCTGGTCAAGCTGTCATGGGCGCTTTTTTCCCCATTCGCCCGCGGCAACTCTGTAATGGTACTGCGAAAAATATGAAGCATAGAACGCATAAATACATTTAACAGCGATTTTCAAAGAATATTACGATGTACGCACGTACACTGCATAAAAGAACTTCTATCGAGCAAGTTTAGCAATTCAGAAGAAGAATAATAGCGGGGATAAGAGCTGTAGAGCCACGAAAGCAACATAATTTCATATAAGGATTGTTTTATCAGATTGTAGCGTAGTTGTGAAAGATGGTGAAGAATCAACAAGTGAAAACACCAAAGGACGAGTTATTAAATGCGAAGCATTTCTTAGCGAACCTCAGCCACTTTGGCCATTTCTATCGGCGTATCTATCTATCTATCTAGCCGCCAACATCTGGGTGCTCTCCTAGTCGTATCCATAGCTTGTAGTATACCAAAATTAGCATAGCAGAAGATCAGTGTATGGCGAACGTGATTCACTGGTCATGACATGAATAACGCAAAATACATGTCGCGTACGTCATTAAACCGTTTCTCTCAGTCACGTGTGGCCCATACCCGCATACCAGAGTTCATGTTTTGCGGGTATGTGCCACAGGTGATACGACTCTCAACCAACACAGTAACCGCGAACACGCAAATTGACACGCAAGGAAAGTGATAATAATAATTGTTGGGGTTTTATGTCCCAAAACGACGATATTATTATGAGAGACGCCATAGCGAAGGGCTCCTGAAATTTTCACCATCTGGTATTTAACGTGCACCGAGATCGCACAGTACACGGGCGTCTAGCATTTTGCCTCCATCGAAGTGTGACTGCCGTGGCCGGGATCGAACCCACGACCTTCGGGTCAGGAGCCGAGCACTGTAACCGCTACACCACCGACGCAAGGAAAGTGAGGGAGCTGAAGACAGAACACTCCTGGATGGCGCTCAGCTACCATCCACTCGTCCACGTGGTGAGCGACGTGGACTACGTGGATTAAAACAAAAAAGCGGGGTGAATGCTTCCCTACGATAAATCTGCCGAGAGAAACAGGCCTCTTATCATTACCAGTGATTTCAACATTGACTGGTTCTTATACTGCGTGAAAAACAGCTTGGATGTGGACAGGTCATCAAAAGACCTTGCTGCCACGTCCACGACAGCAGGCATCATAGGTCATTTCATCGTAAGAGGAATCCAGCATTTCCGCCAGCTGCACTATACCTCGCACTTCACTACAGTTACACCCTTCGTAGCCGCGATCACGTACGGATCCGATTAACCAGTCCAGTCCCGCTGCTGGTGCTCACTGATCACGGTGAGGATGACCTTGTTCAAGAACTGTCAAGAACCCCTCACACACATACACGCAGGTTTGTGAAATGTGCGTGCGTTCTCCGTCATAAGGGACAAGTATCAGCATAACAACTGTAACGCAACTGTATCAACTGCAACTTTTGCGCCTACGCGTGCCACTCGGCTGCGTACCATATATCCAGAAAAACTTTCCTAAATGAATTTTAGTTGCGAGCAACGCCTGTCCTCCGCATCTGTGTTCCTTCTTTGTCCTGTTCGGATTTGCGCTATTGAATATAGAAGAATATAATCACTACATATCAGCTTACAGCGTCTGGTGTTGGTAATACCCATGTTGCTGTTGGCATCGTTACGCAACTGTAAACAACTGGTTATATACTATATATGCGACTTTTCAACATATGAGTGTGCGTGTACCACTTCCACATTCCTCCAGCGTCATTCCTTAACGCTTCCCTCAATGTGAAAAATTTGCGCCACAGTCACCATTCCGCGCTTACTTCGCATAACATCGATTCCCACGAAACGCGAGATCTGTCAATTTTTTTTGCAACGAAAGTTTGAGCGAAATACATGAGACGGAAAAAGACACGTGAGATGGCGCAACACGCATCACGTATTTCAACACTTACTTCAAAATTAAAAAAAAATAATAAGTTCTGCAACTTTTATTTCTTACAGCATGCTGGCAACGCCACCCTTACAGGCGCATCTACGAGTCGGCCGTCATCCGTGCCCAGATCATCGCGTGCTTCCTTGGCGTGTAGCCCTAGCGGTTTAGGCCTATCGAGCTGTTCGGCCTCCTCTGTCCGGTCGCGTATAAACAATTTCCGCAGCGAAGCGACCATGTTCGAACACGTGATCTTTACTGCCCCGTTGCTAAAAAGAATGCCGTTCTAGCGCCCCAGACACCAATACGTTTCCAGCCTCCAGATACCAATACGTTTTTTGACACTGATCACACTGGAAGAATAGTACACGCTGGTGTTCACTGGTAATTCGTTGAGGTCGCTGGGAAAGAGTTGGGTCGCACTGCTAGGGGCGCTGGCTTGGCCGTCGTCACGCCGGCACGCACTGGGAAGCGCTGGAAAGGCTGGCATTTTCACTGGAGTGCACCGGCGCATACTGGAGCCTGCATTGTTTCTGCCAGTGCCGCGCGCAGGTTTTGTAGTGTGCGTGGCGGATTGTTTCGGTATCCTTGAATATAGAATATTTCATTCAGTGTCTTAGAACTTCTAGTTTGGCAGAGAATGAGAATGGTAAGCGCAATGCATTCATGATATGTGATATGCGATATCAGTGTCATTTTTAATGTTTATCCTTCGAATATGGAGAAAAAATGTGTTAACGAAAAACAGTTAACGATGATTATTTTCCTTTCTAGCACGCTTTTTTATTCACGCAGAATTAGTAACGGCGTTAATTGCTGCGGAGCACTTAGCAGCAATGAATGCAGGTTTTGTGCATGCAACGCACATATACCAGTTTCGCATCGGTGATGTATTGTAATGATTCCATGTTGCATTGTTTATAGGTTTGTGGGCGTCGGTCCGAACAAAAACAGCAAATAGCTACATCGCCGTACGAGTTGGCGAGAACTAAGTGAGCTCTGGCTTCGCTACCTCTCCCAACGGACGCCACAAAAACAGCCGTCGTTTGATATCGCCACACCAGAAACGAATCTCTGGCAATTCTACCTTTTCACTTACTTCAGCTACACTTTAGGTGGCAGTTAGAAAGGTTCCGAAGCTCAAATGCAGAAACTTCAACCATCGCAAATTAGGTGCGCCGAGATCGGTCCTCCCCTGTGCGACTCCCAGCGAGCGTTAGGCCTAGCGTGCCGGCCGAGTCCGTCTGCATCTTACCGGCGCTTCATGCTTTATGTACACGCAATTCCAAAGTGTAAGAATGAATTTAAAGCACACTTTGGACACCGGTCAACTTAAGCGAAACATATTTCCTTGAGAACGGTGTCCGCACAAGGAGGGATAACCCTCGATGCGACGCGCTTTCAGCAACGGACACAGGCTGTCACTCAAAGCTGCCGGTTGCACCCGCCGGTACTTCTCTGACTCATAAATAAGAACGCATGCTTCTCAAGTGCTAATTTGGCATGCCTTAGTGAACTAATACACTGGCATATTTTCTGAGCGCATTTTGCTTATATTTTTCTGAGCGTTTTTTAGTTACAGTTATCGATAGAACTGCAAATCAGTACACTGGCACGCCCCCTGTACCGGCGTATTGTCGCTTGCGCGAGAACACTACTCAATATGCAATCATGTACGCATGCATTCATCGAACTAGTCATCATAAAACCTCTGAACAAGGTGACAAAAGCAAGAGCGAGAAACAGCTAATAAAGATCGGCAGTAACAGTAGCCAAAACATGCCAGCTCTTAGGTCCATTTCATATTTTTCGCAGTTAGGCTGTAAATTCTTAAAGAAACTTAGCGCTCTAGCCATTATCGGCATGTAATTCGGTGCCGGCAGCCGTTCGTGTGTGTCTGATCGCGTCTTTCTCGACTGTGCGACATCTAAACATGAAGCTGAACGGTGTCTTCGTTTGTTAAATAGTCGTTTCACAGAGTCGGGCATGTTCCAGCGTGGCGTACTCTGTAAAAAATTTGCCCCTGTTCACGGACAAAGCTGAAGGTATAGCGCTGCCGAGCACTTTTCCGTGACACTAACTAATAAGTTTCTCTAAGAAGAAGTTTTCTTACGAAGTGCTTTCGATAGCACAGATAAAACACACACTCCGTCACTTCGTCTGAATGCCGCACACTACTCCGTGACCAGGATACAACAATTTCCTTCAAAAAAAGTCGTCCTGCATACTTCCTACGTTATGATTCCCCAGAGCGGTCTGCCCGTATTGTCTAATATAATGCGGCACATTTGCCTTACTGCAAAATAATGCTTTTGTACCACAACTGCACCATAAAATATCTTTGCAAAATAAGAAAACGCTTTGTTTTATTAAGAAAATCACATAGAAGCTTTGCCACCTATGCAAGTGGCAGTATACACTGGCAACAAGTGAGCGGAGGTCAACCAGTGCACTAGCCACATATGTCTTCGTAAACATTCAGTATGGGTCTGTGGTTGTTGTTTCAAGCAGATGTTTCGTGACGTATGAACCATAATTCCAATAATTGCCTTTTCCCCTGCATTCGTTCCTGAGCTAGCGTCGTCGCATTGTTTAGGTCGAAGCTATAACCTGTCTAGCAGTGCTTAACAAGTTGTCTTAGAATGCGTTGCATTGGTGGCCTTAGCAACATCCACCTTTTGTGTTCTTTCAACGTCTTTGGCCTTTCCATGCCCGTTCCTCCTATTTAAGTGGCTTCGCGATCCCCGCATTGGACTTTGTTTATGACCCTGTTCTAATCAACCGCAGGTGTGCGGTCTTTGGGCTTTGTGAACACATGTCTCAAGGTATACCCAAAAACCGCCGAAGATTAGAGCGGGGTAATCTCGAAAGTACAATGTGGGGATTGCGACACGACATGAATAGGCGAAACGGGTGGAAGAAGGTCAGCGAAGCCTAAAGAACATAAAGAGGATGTTGCGAAAGCCGCCCAGGCAACGTGTTAAAAGACGGAGCTTGGTCAACGCTGCTTAATGATATGGCATAACTTCGTCCTAATCACTTCGACGACGCGGCCTCGTGTAAAAAGGTGGGAGGAAAAGAAAGAAAATCAGGAATCATGGTTGATTCGTTACAGCGCATTGTCTTGCAACAACAACAGCGGCCTCCTACCAGGTGCTTACGAGGAAATGTGTGACTAGTGGACCGGTCAAACTCTCCTTATTTTTTGCCATCGTATACCGAGAATGTCGCCTGCATAGGTGGCAAAACTGTCATGTCATTTTGTTAACAATTGTTGTGTTAAGTCAAAGTAAACATTTTACAATTAAACTACACATCCCGAGCTGGTAGATGTGGGCGTAGCACTTTAATTGAACAATTTCCAAGAGCTGAAACTTTTGTAGAAGATGACGGCTCCGCTTCATGGAGCACAGGACGTCACACACGCAATGACAAAATGACGGTCACCGGCCATGGGCCGGGTTTATAGCCCGCGATTTCTAGGACTTGTTTTTTACTAAGATGTCCCTGAACAGTGCATTTTTTTCATATAGGTACGGGTACATTAGGCACTTATATATTTTCACTTAACACCGCAGATTGTGTGACCGTGTCATGCACCGGTTAAACCTCAGCTACTTTTTTTTTAAACAACGCCTACCTGCTACGTTGTGATATGCAGAAGGCAACCACAAATCATTTCAGCGAAGACGTTTCATGCGAAGACACCCTGTAATCGTATTAGTTGCTGCTGAGTTTACTAGGACATATGAGAAAGCTATGATTTGGTGGTAGAGGGCATGTCGCCCATGTTTATGAGCTCCTCGAAAAAGTGTACCCGAATAGGAGGCCTCCCTCACAATCACTATACTATATGATGACAAAGTAAGTGGATTCAGTGCCAGCTTTGTGCGTCTGATGCTGAGGCGACGGATTCCCTGCGTACCGTGCCACTAAGCAAAGTTATCAAGCAAGCGCGTCAGCATTCTTCAAGTGGCGAAACCTTGGCGGTCTGCAGACGCCCTTATCTTTCATCATATACACAGACAAGAGAGAAAGATTTTTGAGTCAAACCATTATGCATCTTGTGAAATGCATAATTGCCATGTATGTCAATATTGGAATGTAAAAGACTGCAGAGAACGTGATAGTGGCGTTATAACGCTGTTTGTGCAGCGCTACAATGCAGCTTTGGATAACGCCATCTTCCAGCACTGACATTCCGAACTTCTACTCTTACAATTTCCGCAATGTGGAATGCGCCGACCACGTGCCGTCGACAGATACGCTTTATAATAGTGCCAAAACATAGAAATACAGCTATATGACGGTGGCGGGTCCACCTATTACATGGTTTTTAATGGCAGTGCGTTTGTTGAGCATCTGTGTACCACGCTTCGTCTAGATATAGAAGCTGTACAGTGATTCCATAGAAGCTTTTTTTTGTGATTCCCTAGAAACCACTTCCCAAGGCTCGCTCATAGCAACCATCCGTCTAAAGGTGGTCTGACAGGCGTCTGGTGGTCACACCGCGCTCTCCGCCTGCGCTCTTCTCATGAGTAATCACGGCAGCGCTGCAGGGCAGACACGACGCCTGTCTCACTTCTCCTCTAGTGCGGGTCTGGTGTAACTTTTAGGGGCGAAGCTCCTTAAAGCGGCAGCCGTTCGTCCCTCGTAGTGCGTAACCAGTCGTAACGCTAGTACCAGATCTTGACCTCCAAGGTGGTGCCGGTGGGAGATTTCTCCTGTGCGTTGTTGAACAATAAAAAATTCGCAGCGTGCGCGTTAACTAAAAGCCGAATTCTTCTGTCCCTCATTCCCCATTAGCAGCCATTGGCATGTTCCAGTAGGAAACGTTAGTAGAAGTAGAAGTGTAAGTGTTAGCTAAAAGCCGACTTCTTCTGTCTCTCAATCCCATTAGCAGCCATTGTTTACCTCCAAGGTAGTGCCTGGTGAGATTTCTCCTGTGCGTGATTAAACAATAAAAATTTTGTTCAAAACGCCGTTGATTGATGAAATAAACCAACGAAAACGCCAGATGTTTTCTGAAAGCAAAACGAAAAGACGCCAGATGTTTCTAAAGCAAAACGAAAAGACGCCAGCGGCTTAACGAAAGACGCCAGATGTTTTCTAAAGCAATGGTTTTCTAAACAATGAAAATTCACAGTGTACATTGAAAATTAAAGTAAGCTGCAAGTCGTCATAACTCTCATCGAACCTTTAGTATAAACGCGCCCGATCTCACGTCGGTGATGTTGTACTGGGCAGAATTCACGGAAGATTCACGGTTTACCGATGAACCTCCGTAGCTTCGCCCACTCATCATCATTCACTCCGTGGATATGCTGTGATTTTTACAGCGCAGCTGTCTAGTGCAAGGATTAAGGAGTACACGTAATTAAGACTTAAGGTGGCAACAACTCCGACAGAACCCTTATGTTATTTCGCAGCACGCAGACACGCACTGTAGCAACTGTCTTGAATATAATGTCTGAGTTCGTTTAATATCTGCAGTTTCACGCGGGTGTCTATGTTGCACTTCACGTTTGCATCATGTTTGCTCGTCACGTTAAGAAGAGGCGCCGTCCGCACCAATGACTTCGCCCCACTTTGACGCTCAACTGAACAAGGGGTCCCAGGATTCTGCTTCTGGCGGAGTCGGCACTGATTTTGAGGCGCCCTCTTTGAGACAGACACGCCGTGCCATGACGTGGCGTCGTATGAAACGGCAAGTAGGCGGCGCTTGCAACTTAGGATATGGAAAAGTGCGCTGCACCATGCTTTTTTAGGTAGATAGGTTTTGCCTCTTCATTACTTGACCTAGCTCACAATGGCGGTCACGTGAGCGCGTTCGTGATATTACGTGCGCTGCGATTGGTGTAGCCATCTTTAAAAGGCGTAATCGACAATCTCGAATACGCCTCGTCAACCAATCGCGTTAGTCCATTGTATTGTAATGTAAGAAATCGCGCTTACGACGAGTTCAGCTGTTCTTTGGACCCGCACGCCTGTCGTACGTTCCAAAGAGGCACAGTGGCAGCATGAGGAACAGCGGCGCTCCCAGAAGCGCGAGTTTGCGCGGTGCAGTCAAGTTAACGCCACCGACGACGATCGCGCAAGTGAAGCCAGCGGACATGCCATGCCTCTCCGTCGGAGTGTTCCCCACCTTCACTGGTATTCCCTCTTCACAGTCTGAAGGGCTCTAAATTATTTAATCCCTTCACGCGGCGCGGGATACCGAGCCCGCTCAGCGATCAACTAGCGACGCTCTTCTGGCTGTCTCGCCACTTTGTCGTGTTACGCTTTCCTAGTGCGAATTAAACGGTCGCAGCAGCGACGCGCAGTGGGTGCCAATCAGCTAGGCCACGCACCTGGCTTTATGGTGCTGTATCACGGTGGGCAACTACATTTTAGGCGGGTGTTTTAAAATCCATCATTAGCGGTCATATTTAAAAGCACTAGCACTCACTAGAGGACACCTTACAGCATTCACGATAAATGTGACTGTTTGGACGACTTGGTAGTTCATCGTGAAAAAAAAAAATCCACCAGCGCGGGAATAAACAAGAATTCACGAAAAGAGAGCTGACACGGAAAAGCGCTTGTCCGTGTCAGCTCCCTTGTCGTGCATTCGTGTTTATTGCCGCGGTGTTGAAATTTTCATCATGAGCATTTACGATTCAACTTTACAATTAGCAGACGCAAGACTTATAGTTAAAGCATAAAGGCCACAAACAAATATATTGCTCACAATGGGCCTTTAACTTGCACCTAGACCTAAGTACCCGGGTGTGCCCACATTTCACTCTCGTCGAAATCCGTTCACCGCGGCTGTAAATCGAATGCGCGCCCTCTTCCCAGCAGTGCGACCAATTACCTGCTAAACTACCGTGGCCGGTATGAGAGGGCATACAGGTGGTATGAAACATTTGTTGCCCGTTGGTATGTGGCGCGCCCCGGTACCTGCGGATCTCGCTTCATGCCCACCGGTCATGTGACAGCAAACCCTGTGTCTGCTATATCAGATAAGGTGTTGGCTAAGAATGTAGGCTACTATGGAAATTCAGAATTGAGTGAAAAATAATTACCAAAGTGATCTAGCGATGATCAGTGAAAAGAAGACATAGTTATGGTTTAGTAATTTGTGGTATGCACCAATATATTCTTAAATGATAATAAACGCAGAACTGCGTGTTGAAAATATACGTACCTCTAATAAACATGTCCAATTAGTCTTATAATGTGCAACGGGAATCGGAGGGGGCGAGCCGCCGGCAGCGGGGCCTACAAGAAACGCTAGAATGAAGACGAACATGGTTTGTCTGTCATATAGCCTTCGGCGCCAATTGAAGCATCAACAACACCCTTTGCCAGCAAGAAGCTGCATTTGGTCCATTTATGATCGGAATATATGACGTTGACCATGTTTCAAAATGGCTTTAGTACTGCTAGAAGTGCATTGATCTAACCTGTTTAAATGTTACTTTACAGAGGGACGAGCATTTAGTAGCCGCAATTAGTAGTAGCAATTAGTAGCCCCGCTACTGAACAATGGTTTGCCATGCAATTTTCAGAAGTCACGACGAATACTGACCCCTGAAGAGACGTCAGTGATGGTCAGTAGTCGAGCTCAGCCTTAACTTCCCTTCGGCTTCAAGTAGTGTTGAGCATGGAAATTTTCCAAAACCATGGTAAGGTACAAAGACACCGGTAGAGAAAATGGACCTTCACACGCATTCCGCCGGTTATTACGCTCGCATTCCATGCGAACATAAAACAAAAAAACATTATTCTTACAATTCCGACTGAGCTAGGATGTCACAGCAGATTATTCATTGTGCGACAGGGCTGTGTTAATGTCAATCTAGCAGCCGTTATTCTTAAAAACAAAAAAACCGTATAAAATAATCCTTCAGATCCCAGGCGTTTCGAGTACTTCTATGCTGTATTTTCTGGCTTCGAGCCAAGTGTTACGAGGTGGATCGACGGGTTTTATTGCGACAGCACTTATATGGACACCCTCGGCCGGTATTTGCCGTCACCGTCGCCGTGTTGCCCCATCGCAGATTTTGCTGATAAATTTGTGCCTTTTTCCTGTGCCACGTGGAGTATTGTGGCAACACATTTCTGCTCGACAAAAATTTTGACCATCATGGCGCCCCCTCGAAGTTCGCTTGTATTTGTTAAACTGTGCCTAATAGAAAAATGTTTATAAAATCTACTTTTGCGTGTTGAGCTTCGAAACTACGCTTACGCTATCGCAGAGGTTCTGTTTAGTTGTCCTATCTATAATTCCGAAATTTTTATGTTTTACTACGAGCTGCGTATCTTCAAAAACTACGAAAATCTTCAAAGTTCGTGATTTTTTCTTCAGCTATCTGGAGGTCTCCCTAAACAATCTCAATAATAGTAAGATTTTCAAGAAAGTGTATTTTAGTACAAAAATGTTTAGGGGCCAAATTGACTTCAAATCTTCCCCCCAAAAATTTTGAAATTAGAGAAAATGTGCGATTTGTTGCATATTTGGCCGTATTTTTCGTACTGATGCAGTCCAAGTAAAAATCCTCATCATGCGGCGTTTGATAGTGGACCACATTGCTAAGTAATGAAGAAAGTCTAATGAAATCATTTTTTTTTGTTTTAAGGAAGAAGACAATTTTTGAATTTGGCCCTCCGAACGCGTCCTGCATTTCTTTTTGTTGGCGCTTCGCCGCAAAGCACGTGGTCGCCCTTGCAGCGGACACTCGTCACAGGCAGTGGCAAGATGCGAGATATATGTCAGTGGCTCGTGAGTGGTCGAAAGTCTTGTTCCGTTGACGTCAGGGCGACGAGTAATGAATTCGCGTTACAATGTGAGCTTGCTTGGCGGGCCCAATGGGAAGTATGGACGCCCGCAGCCTATGGCGCCGTTGGCACAATGTGTTAGAGGGTCGTCTACACAACTAGCATACACATACTGAAAGAAATAATGCACATTGCACATACTTGTTTGTCTGGGTATAGCACTGTGTGCCAACGACGCCATAGGCTGCTCTCGGGCGTCCATTCTTCCCATCAGGGCGACCAAGCAAGCTCACATCGTAACGCGAACTCACACCGCCTCGCACCGCAGTTGAAAAGAAAAAGAAATATCTCAGAGCGTCTGATTCTCCATGGCCGACACTTGCAGAAACAATGCTCCTAATTTTCTTTCAATGTGAAAACTGCCCTTCAGACGCGCACGAGAAATTGACCCTTTTCAGTACCCACTCGGGATGTGGAAGAAAAAAAACAAAGAGCACTGTGCACTACAGGCACACATTGCATCAGACGCCCCCGTGTGGCACAAAACACGAGGGGGGTCACTCCACGCGGCGCAGTTTAAAAGAAAAATAAATATATAAGAGCATCTGGTTCTCCATTGGAGAGTTTGAAAATTGGGACCAAAGGCACTGGGTCACCAAGCGGCATTGGGTAGGCTGCTCTTGCGTTCCGAGGATCTGCAGAGCTTGAGAACTGGGTCAAACGCAAGCTGCGTTGGCGCAAGCGCATGGGGCGCCACACGGGGTGAAATTAAAATCATACGAGATGCAGGCCCTACAGCGTCGTGGCCCGCGAGTCGTCTGCATAGTCTCGCGGTGACGAAAGACGTCTTGGGACCCACGCTAGTTTTCGATTTTTGGGACTTGGGCCAACGCCAGCGCAAGAGCCCAAGAGCGGCATGCGCCCTGGCGGCTCGTAAGCTCCTTGGTCCCCAAGCTTTTTGGGGCCCCAATTCTCACTCTATACTGTCGACACTTGCAGCGCGTTGCTCAAGCACAAAGACGTAACAACTGCGATAGTGGTTAGTTCACGCTTGCCCTGTGCATGCCTGTAAGTTCTTTTCGGGCACCCTTCTTTATGCTTCAGCGGCGTGCTGCAAGTATCGAGCTGCTTCTCGTTATTCGTGTGACATTCCTATTTCTTGCTATCGCATTCAATACTTCGCCCTTGCGGCGACTTTTTGTAAGTGTAGTAGCCGTGTGCTCATTGTGGGCTTACCAGGCACGTCAACACTGGCGTAGAATACTGGCTCTGCGGTAGAATACTGGCTCAACACTGGCTCTGCGGTAGAATACCTGATTGCCACGCGGAATGCTTGGGTTCGACTCCTGATGTGATCCTAATTTATATTACTTCCATTCGTCGGGTCAACGCTGCAGATGCCGGTTTTGTAGCGTTAGCTACACTGGCCTAGCCGAGCCAGTTTCGTGTGCCGCCTCAAGAGCCGTGCTGCGCATTCTCGAGGATCAGTGACGTCACACAGCTGGCACACCGGAGGCAGCACCTACCGCGCACTCCGTGGTAGGTGCCGTGGTAGGTGCATTACTGTGAAGAAGGAGGGGTTTTCCTTTACAGTTACTGGCGTCTACATTTCCCCTGCAACTCAACTTGATTGTAAGAGACTAACGGACGTTATGACAGCTATACCAGGCCCATGTGTTATAACAGGCGACTTTAATGCCCATCATCCGATATGGGAAAGCTTGAAGAAGCTCAAAGGGCCGCTCACTGATATCATTTGCGTCAGACCACGACCTGTTCTTCTGAGTGATGGTAGCCCAACATTTCTGCTAGGAACGACGTATAGCAGCTGCCTCAACCTGACTTTGGTGTCGCCTTGTCTAAGTTCAAAAGTGCGGTGGTTCACCGACATTGAAACCCATGGCAGCGATCACATACCGACCAATCTGAGAACTGATGGCCTAGGGGCTTTGTCCTTGCTGATGTCTCGACATAATGACTGAGCGCTTTACGAAGATCAAGTGGAGGACACATGCAAGAATGACTGCTCGCGCTTGTTAGAAGTAATTGCACACACGTTGCAACATTGCACGCGCAGCTTCACACATTCACGGAAGCGTACGAATGTTGACATCGAATTAGAAAGCTTCGTGCCTTACATCGACGTGCTGAAAGAAGGTACATGCGTACCAAGTCAATTCTTGATCTCAGAGTAGCAAGGCATATGCGAAAAAAATACAGCGCAGAATAAACAAGCTAAAAGATCACAGATCGAAAAGATTTTGCGAGTCATTAGACACACGCAAGCCACTGTCTCGTGTATGGAGAACTCTATAGGGCCTTCGCTCATGCACCCAGCAACGTCATCCCTTCAAGGCCCTTGCACTCTGTCAAAACCGCCGTGAGGTCGACGTTGCAGAAGATTTTTGTACGAAAATAACCGGCGGGACAGTCCTATTAACTGACATGATTTTATGCGATATCCCTGGTCCCGGGGATGTATGTATGGATGCTCCATTCTCTGTGGAAGAGCTATAAGCTGCCATGACACTCTGTAGGCGTTCCTCTTCACCAGGGCCCGCTGGAATAACGTATAGTGCTCTGTGTCACCTAGGCCAAGCAGCAAGATGACAACTGTTAAAATTATTTAATCGGTCATGGGAAGATGGCGTCGTACCTCAAGAATGGAAACGCAGCCGTCTGGTGCCACTGCTCAAAGCAGGAAAATCACCTCTGGTGCTGACACCACAGCGGGCTATAGTTCTCGCCAGTTGTGTTGGGAAACTCATGGAGCGCAAGATTCTCGCGCGCCTGGAATGGTTCCTTGAAGGGCCCAACGTTTATCCCTATTCCATGACGAGATTTTGACGAGGCCGTTCATTGATTGACAACATCATCGATCTGGTGTAATCATTAGAGCAGTAGAAATGCAGGAAAAGACTAGCCGTTGCGCTGTTTCTTGATGTGAAAGGTGCTTATGACAACGTTTCCCATCAAGCTATACTAGACACGATTCTGTTAATTGAACTTGGAGGGCGAATATTTTGTTGGATCCTGAGTTACCTGACACGAAGGTCCTTTTTCTTAGATACTGAAGAAGGCCTGACCTCCGACCGGGGCGTCCGAAGTGCCGGGCGTCCCACAAGGCGGTGTTTTATGCCCGGTTCTATTCAACCTTCCTCTGCTTGGCCTGGCGGAGCCGATCCTGGAAACAGTGAGTTTTGCTATACGCTGATGACATATGCGTCTGGGCATCAGCGCCTGCAGATTCGTGCAAGTCCACAGAGGGCAGCGGCAAGCAAAGCCTAACAATCTCAACAGAGAGATGTGCGCTGGTGGCCTTCACGCGAAACGTGATGACCAGTTAACCGACATGCATTAATGGTCATTCTCTCTCTTACAAGCGAAGTCATCGTTTTTTAGGTGTCACTGTTGACCGAGACCTCTCCTGGAGCCCTCACGTACCGTACTTGAAAGCGAAACTCGTATCTATTGTCCACTTCCTGAAATTCATCGCCGGGAAAAGACGGGGTCCATCACTGAGTTTCATGCTACAGCTATACCAAGCACTTTTTATTGGACTACTGCGCTATAGCTCCCCTGTTCTTACGAAACCTTGCGTGTCGAATATGCGAGCACTTCAGAGGGTGCAAGCGCAGGCACTACGTGTTTGCCTCGGTCTACCACGAAGCACCTCAATAGCCGGAACAGGTATATTGGCTCGGGACCATCCGGTTACGATCTACGTCACAACCGACGCGCTGAGAGCGCATAGTCGACATATTTCACGGATGGTGTCGAGCCATCTGCCGTACCTGTCAGAAAAACGACCACAGGCCTCGTTCTCCAACGTCGTCAGCTCTCACCGCGATTTGTTGCCATCGGGTTCCACACCCTGGGCGCGTTCGCCATCCGCCTTGTGGTGCTTACGTGAACCCGAAGTGCGTTTTCCTCCCCAGAAATCAGAAACAACCAAAGACCTTTCCACCTTGGCATTGAAACAAGCAGCTCAAGACTGTTTGCATACTTTTTATGTTGACAGAATTCACGTATTCGCGGATGGCTCTACCACCCAGGCCAGCTCCATCGACGCCACCGTCATCCCATCAGGACACATCAGCCTCACTTACAAACTTTGTCACGGGAGGACATCGACTGGTTCGAAGCTTGTTGCCCTGCGAGGCGCCACCGATTACATCAAGCAACAACCGGCTAACCGATGGGCAGTATTCTGCGATTCAAAGGCGGCTCTACAATGTCTTTCGGCGGCACTTCGTCGCAGATCGTACGAACAACTTTTGTGGGAGATACGAGAAATACTGCACTATGCGATTGAAAGAGCTGTGATTGAAAAGCGCTGTGTTTTAGTGGACACCAAGTCATTGCGGTATCTCCGGCAACGATTTAGCCAACGAAGCTGCCAGAAAAGCACATGTGGAGACGAAGCTTGTTTCTGTACCGTTATTTAGGATTGATGCGGTTCGATACCTAAGCAAGCTGGCGCAGAAAATGACACTGCAAAAGTGGCAAACATCACAGTTCACACACCATCGACTGTATTTTCTCGACCCACCTCTACGACTGCGGCTGCTACCTGGTCTTTCGCGGGAAGAAGATACAGTGTTGTGCCGTCTGTGTCTGGGTGTAGCATTCACCAACGCCTACTCATTTAAGAAAGAGATGGCTGACAGTGCCGAGTGCAACATCTGTGCCGTTGATGAAACTATTGAGCACATTTTGTGTTACTGCGCGACATACGCAAACGAGAGGCTTCACCTCAGCACTCCACTAAATTAAATGGGCGAAGCGCTTTCACTGTCGCGAAAATATTGCGACCATTCGGCTGCCGATCACAGTTCCGAAAGGCAACGAAAACGTTGTTGCGTTCTCTCAAGGGTACCGGACTGATATGCCGTTTGTGATGTCAAACGCGGAACTGTTACGTCGGCTGAAAGAGCGATTTTCTCTCCGTCTCTCTAACTTTTCTTCCCCCTCCTCCTTCCCCAGTGCAGGGTAGCCTACCGGGCTGAGCCCTGGTTAACCTTCCCGCCTTTCTTTTCTTCTTATTCTCTCTCTCTTGTTTTATGTTTTGTAAAAGATCTGCAATAACTATAGTGAAGTGTGAGTCTTTGGCGAGAAATTCATTTTTATGGACACAGAAAGCTTAAGAAAGCTTTTATGGACACAGAAAGCTTTTGCATCATTTTCAGGAAGACATTTCCGGCAGAGCAGCAAGTGTTGCTCGCCCACTGCTTGTGTACGAGACAGCGTATTGTGGGAACACTCCACTGCGCATCACTATTTCGAACATTTGTTACATCATACAGCATTTGGGCAAATACTGGGATTGATGCATAGTGTTAGGCATGATACTGCGTGCAAACATTCCAGTAGCATGTGCATTTGAAAATTTCGCATTGTTCAAAATGACACTTAGTGGAACTGGCTTTATTCAGCAAACTTTATCCTAAAATGGACAGTTGGACGAGTTGATGGGTATTCATGGTTAAAGAAAGTGGGGGAAGAAACCCACAGCACAGAGAAATAAGAATGAGAGGCACAGGACGACGCGCTACTAGCAACTGAAGTTTAATGCAACCCGCAGAAAGATATACACAAAAAGTATGAAAAAGCTACAAAATTAAAGAATAACGCAGTCGCAGAAAGAGTAAAAACATGTATAAAAAATTCGGCAGATCCCACATACCGTGGGAATCGATGTTATGCGAAGCATGTGCGGGACGGTGACTGTGGCGCATTTTTTTACATTGAGCGAAAGGTTACGGAATGACGCTGGAGAAATGTGGAAGCTGTATACGCACACTCATATGTTGAAGAGTCGCATATGTAGTATGTAACCAGTTGCTTACAGTTGCGTAACGATGCCAACAGCAAAATGGGTGTTACCAACACCAGATGCGGTAAGCTGACATGTAGTGCTCATATTCTTGAATACTGGATAGCGCGAATCCGAACAGCACAAAGAAGAAACACCTATGCACAGGAGAGGCGTTACTCGAAACTAAGCTTCATTCAGCAAAGTTTCTCTCGATATACGCACAGCCGAGTGGCACGCTCAGACGCACTGCACGTACGTTACAGTCACAGTTACAATTGTATTGTTATACTTGTCCGTTATGACGGAGAACGCACGCACGTTTCACGAACCCGTGTGTATGTGTAGAAGGGGTAGTTGACAGTTCTTAAACAAGTGATCATCGAAAGGTCTAAGTGCAGCGATGTGCGAGGTATACCACAGATGGTGAAAATCCTGGATGCCTCTTACGATAAAATGATCTATGATGCCTCCTGTCCTGGACGTGGTAGCAAGGTTTATTGATTTCCTGTCCTTATTCAAGCCTTCTTTCACGCAGTATAAAGACCAGGCGTTGTTGGGTCTTGATAAGTCAATGTTGAAGTCACCGGTAATGTTGAGAGGCCTGGTTCTCTAGGCCAATTTGTTGTAGGAAGCAGTGACCCCGGTTTTCCGTATACGACGTGGTCCACGTTGCAGATCACGTGAACGAGTGCATGGTTGTTGAGCGTCTTCCAGGGGTTTCTGTCTTCAGATTCCTAACTATCCTTGCGTCCGCCGCGGTGGTGTAGTGGTTACGGTGCTCGGCTGCTGACCCGATGGTCGTGGGTTCGATGCCGGCCGGGGCGGTCTCATTTCGATGGAGGCAAAATGCTAGATGCCCGTGTATTGTGCGATCTCGGTGCAAGTTAGAGAATACCAGATGGTCAAAGCTTCCGGAGCCCCACGGCGTCTCTTATAATCATATCGTGGTTTTAGGACAGAAAACCCCGACAATTATTATTACTATCATTTTCGTTGCGTGTCAATGTGTGTGTTCGCGGTTAGTGGTTTGGTTCAGACTTCGTATCACCTGTTGCACATACCCGAATAACATGAACTCTGGCATGCGGGTATGTGCCACACGTGACTGAGAGAAAGGGTTTCATGACGTACGCGACAGGTGTTTTGCGTTATTCATGTCATGACTAGTGAGTCGTGTTCGTCATACACTGATCCCCTGCTGTGCCAATTTTGGATTATTATAAGTTATAGAGACGACCAGGAGAGTGCCCAGACGTAGGCGGCTAGATAGATAGATAGATAGATAGATAGATAGATAGATAGATAGATAGATAGATAGATACGTAGATAGAAACGCTTAAAGTGCCTGAGGTTCGCTAAGAAATGCTGCGCATTTAAAAGTCGGCAGATCCCACGCAATGTGGGAATCGATGTAACGCGAAGCAGCCAGCAAAGAGCTGCCATACATCGCCTTGTTTGTCTTTGAGCCAAATGAAATCACTCATGCCATGGCATCTAGTCCACCATATATCGCATGTTTGCCATGCACGCATGCATGCACAATCTAGACACCATGCCAAAGATACGCATATTCTGGTATATACAATGCATGACCTGTCGCTTATGTTCATCAAGCACTCGAGTCGTGCCATACCAATTTCGGTATATATCCAGTTAACAAAACGGCCGGAAACACACCATGACAGTGGCATGTAAATCATACCGTACATGACAGGCATAACATGATTAGCATGTTAAGGCCTGTCATTTATGTTCGTCATACAGTCACATCGCGCAATATCAATTTTGGTGTATATGAAGCGAGCGAAATGGCCGCGAGTGCACCACGAGTATAGCATGTAAATCATGCCATACATGACATGCATGTCATAATTTTATGTTAACACCTTTCATTTACGTTCGTCATACAGTCGCTTCGCGCAATACCAATTTTGGTGTATATCAAGCTAGCGAAACGGCCGCGAATGCAGCATGAGCGCGGCATGTAAATCATGGCTTACATGACATCATGTCACGGTTTTCATGTTACCACCTGTTATTCATGTTCGTCATACAGTCGCGTCGCGCAATACCAATATTGGTATATATCAAGCTAGGAAAACGGCCGCGAGTGTGTCATGAGTGTGGCTTGCAAATCATGTCGTACATGACCTGCACGTCATGCTTCCATGTTACCACCTCTCATTTACGTTCGTCATGCAGTCGCGTCGCGCAATACCAATTTTGGTGTATATCACGCAAGCGAAACGGTCACGAATGCGCCATGACCATGACATGTAAATCATGTCGTACATGTCATGCATGTCATGATTTTCATGTTACCATGTCTCATTTACGTTCGTCATACAGTCGCTGCGCGCAATACCAATTTTGGTGTACATCAAGCTAGCGAAGAGGCCGCGAATGCATAATGAGCGTGGCATGTAAATCATGACATACATGACATGCATGTCATGGTTTTCATCTGACGAACTGTTATTCATGTTCTTCATACAGTCACTTACCGCAATACCAATTTTGGTGTATATAAATCTACTGAAACGGCCGCTAGCGCACCATGAGCGTGGCATGTAAATCAGGTTGTACATGACTTGCATGTCATGATTTTCATGTTACCACCTCTCACTTACGTTCGTCATACGGTCGTGTCACGCAATACCAATTTTGGTGCATATTATGCCAGCGAAACGGCCGCAAGTGCACCATGAGAGAGGAATGTAAATCATGACATACATGTCATATATATCATGGTTTTCATGCCAGCACCTGTTATTCATGTTCTTCATATAGTCACATAGCACAACACCAATTTTGGTGGATATCAAACAAGCGAAACAGCCACGAGTGCAACATGAGCATGACATGTAAATCATGTCGTACATGTCATGCATGTCATATTTTTCATGTTACCACGTCTCATTTACGTTCGTCATACAGTCGCTACGCGCAAATACGAATTTTGGTGTACATCAAGCTAGCGAAGCGGCCACGAATGCATCATGAGCGTGGCATGTAAATCATGACATACATGACATGCATGTCTTGGTTTTCATCTTACCAACTGTTATTCATGTTCTTCATACAGTCTCTTCGCGCAATACCAATTTTGGTGTATATCAATCTACTGAAACGGCCGCTAGCGCACCATAAGCGTGGCATGTAAATCAGGTTCTGCATGACTTGCACGTCATGATTTTCATGTTACCACCTCTCACGTTCCTCATACGGTCGTGTCGCGCAGTACCAATTTTGGTGTATATCATGCAAGCGAAACGGCCGCAAATGCACCATGAGCGTGGCATGTAACTCATGACATACATGTGATGGATGTCATGGTTTTCATGCTACGACCTGTTATTCATGTTCTTCATACAGTCACATAGCACAATACCAATCTTGGTGTATATCAATCTAGCGAAACGACCGCGAGTGCTCCATGAGCGGGGCATGTAAATCATGTCATACATGACATGCATGTCATGATTTTCATGCTACCACGAGTAAGTTATGTTCTTCATACAGAAATGTCTCGTCATACCAGTTTAAGCGGCCGCGAGCGCCCAGAGACCATGTCATGTAAATCATGCTGCACATGACATGCACGTCATGATTTGCATGTTAGGACCAGGCATTATGTTCGTCATGAATTCTTGTCACGTCGTACCAATTTTGGAGCATATGAAATTATCGGAACGGCCGCAAGAGCCTAAGGTCGTGGAATGTAAATCATGCTGTTCATGACATGCGTGTCATGATTTTCATGATATGACCTGTCATTTATGTTCGTAATAAGGCCATGTTATGACACACCAATTTTGGTATACATCCGATTAACGAAACGGCCAGGAGAGCACAAAGTCGTAGGCGGCTAAATATATAGATAGATAGATACGCTCAGCGTATTCGAGTCTCATTGGAATGGCCAGCAGTGCGGCATGCAACATTTGCGCCTGCGAGGAGACGCTTGAACACATTCTATGCCACTGCCCATCATACCAAGCTCAACGACGTAGTATGGAAGTCAAGCTCCGTCATCTGGACTCAAGACCGCTGACAGAAAAGAAGATCTTGGGACCTTGGCCTACGGTCTCGCATATGCGCAAGGCCACGAAAGCCCTCTTGTGCATCTTGAGGACCACAGGACTTCACGAGCGCCTGTGAACTAACAGCGCGAGTTCGTGTTGTGTAGTTTCAAACTGTTCATCCACCCCTTTCATACTCTTCTTCTTTCTTCTTTACCCTTTCTTTTCTATTATTTCCCCTTCCCCCACCCCAAGTGCAGGGTAGCCAACCGAGCCAAAGCTTGGTTAACCTCCCTGCCTTTCCTTTTCGTATCTCTCTCTCTCTCTCTCAATGTCGCAGAAGTTCGCTAAGAAATGCTTCGCATTTAATAAAGCCCAGCACATGTTATACTTCAGTTGCTAGTACCCCTTCATTTCTATGTTTGTTGTGGTTTTGCTTTCCCGCTTCGTTTAACTATAAACTTAAGTCCTGACTGCTTCACAGTCTCTATAATTATGTGGTCAAATTTTATTCAACCTCATGGCATATAAAGTCCTAAGATCCAATGTGTCAAGCCATCAGCCACTATTTATAGGAAATTTTTAATTTCGGGCACATTATTGCTTAATTTCAAGTTCATCTTGAAGCCATAATGCTGGGCTTAATTTTCAATGTCGTAATTATGCATAAGCCATGAAGTGAGGAATGAAATATGGAGAACTTTAAGTTTCAGATGGTACTAGCTGGCATAGATATATTGTAGACATAGATGTACTAATTATGCATAATATAGGTATTGGTGCATTTTAGTCATATGATAACGCCGACACGTTCTCAAGCATAATTCCATAAATTTACGTTAGTTTTCAGATATCTGTGAGCAACTTGCAGCAATACGAACTGAAGTAACTTAGAGTACTGCGCGAGTTGGCATACAATCATGTCGAAGCGAATCGCGAGGAAAACAGGACACAGCTGTGTCCTGTGTACCTCGCGCTTCGCTTCGACATGAAGCAACGTACGAAGGCAGCATTGTCATTTTGTGGGCATTTCTGAATGATTATATAAATCGTAGTAAGTGGATCTACCATGAAATTTAGACTTTTCTGCTCGAAACTCAACTGTATGATCATGTGCGACATGTTTTGATGCCATAGTGCAAACTAATGCACTAAAAAGCTAGAACATGCCTATCTGCATGGTTCCATATTTCTCAAAAGTAAAGGTACCCTTATTGTACTAATTTAGTTGCCTTCATGTGTAGGCCGTCATCAAGTAAATTGTGCATCCCATTTCTTTGGATTGTGCTTAGATACTGGCACTGTAAAGTGCACAAGTCGATAAGCATTATGAGGATGTTTTACACACTACTTTCATGTTGCTTTACTGCTGTGAATTATATATAGTACTCGGGCTGTATTGTATATGTTTCTCCATGTGTTCAGTATTGGGTGCAGGTTCTGTGCACAAAAACGGAAATATACATATGCTTACAATATTATGAGTACTGCTACTGTTTTGATTCATAGACAGTTGATAGTTTTCTTACAGAAAACCAAAGGAGTGAGGGCTAAAGGCACGAGCATGCGCGTGACTGAGGCACTGGCCCCTGTACGATCAGTGCTCGGCGAAGGAGCATAAGAAAAAAAAACAGCTTATATAGACACTAAACAGATGATCGAGTAACATAAACAACATAATCCACATGATTACCATTAGTAGAATAAATAACATAGGTGACGGAAGTAGCATAAGGAACAATAGAAATTATTATTCCGCCTGCAGTCTTTGGCAACACAAGAATGACAACACAAGAATGTGCAACACATTTAACGATATTTGCAGATTTTCATTTTATGCACTGTTAAAGAGTACGATTATTTTATTAAATCTAACAGTTTAAATTTACGGGCCTAGAAATTTTGCATCTCAAGCATTGCGTCCCGTTATTTGTTCTGGTCTTAGGTATTGTATAGTTAATCACACCTAGGTTGCGGTCTGTGGTCGTTTGAAGATAGCTGGACTCAAAATTTGTCCAGCTTTCTTTTTTGCATGAACACATAAAGTGAGAGCTTCTCTGTGTAAAGAAGACTTGGTGGAACAAGCATATACTTAATTTTATATGCAGACGTGGTATTATTGAAAGGGGTGCGTTCAAGAGCACGAACGCCTCTCTGTTGCAAAACTTCTACTTTACTTAAATTAGTTTCTTAGTAGATCCCAAGATCAATAAGCAATATTGCAGATGGGACTGAGCAGGATATATAATTGGTTTCAGTCTGTAATTAAAGATCCTACTTCCCACAGTCCACCAATCGTACGAGATGTTTTGTTTTGGAGGTGAGATATGTGGGCATTCCACGATAAATGTTGTTGCAAAAATAGAAATGAGTCTTGAAAACGTAGGTGAAAATAGTGTAAACACTGTTTCTTGTATCAGTTGAGGAATGACCATTTGTCGTGCACGCAAATGAAAGAAATGAACTTATGCATGCAATACAGATTAGTGAAACACTCCTCGCTGAATGCAACGGCCTGTGTTCTATTACCAAACAAGTAGAACAGATGACTTACACATTAAAACACATTGTGAAAGAGAAATAGGTGACAGGCAGTTAGGTAACAAGTCATCACTGTGTTCTAACGTAAGCTGGGTGATATTTCTTCAATCGTAGCATAACCGAAGGTACCTATTGTATAAGTGAACTTCAACATAATGAGCAGGTGGACGAGGGAGTGCACATATGACCGAGTTTTTCCAGTTTTGTACATATTTTCTATTGTCCTCGTGTTTCTGTGTTATGTATGCCCAATTCTTCATTGCGACCAAGCCAAGCTATCTAGTGCTGTGAATACAGTATACTGACAAACCAAACGAACCATTATTTTCTGAATAACAGCTGTTTCATTGAGGAGGACGGTAATTCACATTTTTTTTTAAAAACTCGTACTACGTCATCTATGCAAGGGGAGTACTAAGTACACATGGAAATTCACAAGGGAGAAGTACAAGTGAAATAACTTTTTTATTTTGCGGGAGATATGTCACTGATGATTTTGTGGATGCTGTGCTTGACCAACGTTGCTAGATTAGCTTGACATCGGGGCACGCTTTCGACATTCGGTTTGACGCGGCGGTGTTATGCTTAATAATAACGGTTAATTAGTAAGGTAGTAGGTAGTCCCCGAGTATGAAAGCAACTAAGGAGAAAATATCACTTATGGAGAACCACTGTATGTCACGCTAAAGCGCGAATCGCAAATAAGTCCTAATTGCGGAAATAGATTATCGTTCAGCTGCTCCAAAGGCGCTGTTGCCCCTGCGTGCAGCTCGCCACAGTAGGCGCGCTTTAAGTGCACCTAATGTAGGCACGTTGCAATATCCTTGCAACTTTGGCGTCTGCGTGTGTAAATTTTGTATGCTATGGGAGCAGCCGGCATGAGCGCGCCGATGGTATAAGAGAACGATGGACACGCGCACACTCGCGGCTCGCGCTGAGTCGCCGTTGACAGTGAGTCACGGCCGAGTCTTGGAATAAGAAAGACGTGTTGCTCAGTGCCTCGTCCTCGTCTCTGAGGGTATCTGTGCGGCGGCTGGCATAGACCCCTACAATGCGATCACAGGCGGTCCTAGAAAAGCTCCGAACACGCTGCTGCCACTGGACGCGTGCAGCTCGCGGCAGAAATTTCTAAAATAGCCGCACAGCATACGCCCATGGAATACACATACGTTCGGCCAACTGAAGATACCTTTGTCACACTGGTATCCACGAATTTCGGGCGAGCGATGCATTGTCAATGTGTGGGGAAGCACTCAAGAGGGCACACGTTTATCATTGTTATGACGGCACGACATGACGATCTGAAGAATTCGGAGTCGAAGATATTCACTTCGGCCTGCATGACGCCCCACAAATTATGCAGTGGCGTTACGTAACTTTAAACACAGGCCAATGGTTGTTCTTTGAAGACGACTGGAGGCAAAAGTACTCTCAGTGGGTTGACAGTGGAACTCAAGTTGTACTATTTCGACGTTACCGCTGAATCCATATTTGGTATATCTATGACGTGAAGTGTATTATGTAAAGATTAAATGATCGTGCGCATTCTCTGTGAAAAGAATAATAGTATTAAAACCCTCAGCAGTAATCCAACCCTCATGGTTCAAGAAGGGCCGCTCTCCGGCCTGGTAATTAAGAACCCCCTTGCAACTCGATCTTTGCACGCACTAATCAAGTAAGCACGAGATCCGCGGCGTTGGAACGCAATGCCACACACGTTTTGTAAGATTTGAGGCCAGTTATGACATTCAAAACTATTCGAAACAAGCGAGGCACAAGAGGCCGCGATACCGAAAAGGCAGTGTGGCCAAATTTAGGTTAGCCTCGAACGTGCGCGGGCGCGTTATCAGGAAACGACAGTTCGCCTCTACTGGAAGTGAGTCATCTCTTTGAAAACTCGCAACAAACTTTTTCGCCTTTTCAATCTGCTTATTTAACTACAACTACTGCACACAATGTCAACGGGAACAAGCGCAACTGATCCAAACACCGCTCTTGATTTATGTTGGCCTTTGGCCTATAATGATGCTGTCTCTTGCGACGCGGAAAAAGAGGTCCATGACGTCAACTGGCAAACGCCCCGCCCACCGACGAAGGTTAGGACCGGTCTCTGTTTGAAAAAAGGGCACCTGAGAGAACAGTATCTTCGCGCTGCGCTTCTAGGCTTTACGCGGCGCGCACGACTGCAATATTTGGCTGAGCAGTTCATAGCCGTGTCAGCTTTCCGCAGGATGTTTTTTTTTTCAATAAGCCCAAGGGGTGCTTAATGAAATCTTTAAGGATGCGTTGGCGTCAACGCAGGTTCTGGCTCGCTATAACCCGCAAAGACCGCTTCAAATGGCTTGCGACGCATCTCATTACGGAGCAGGTGCTGTGCTTTCTCACATTTTCGCTGATGCCTCTATTCGTCCTGTTGCTTACGCTTCAACGATGTTGTCCGATGCTAAACAAAAGTATAACCACATCGAGAAAGAAGCGCTAGCGGCGCTAGCAATCATCTTCAGCGTTAGAAAGTTTCCCTACTATGTTTATGGGCGCCCGTTCACGCTGATAACGGATAATAAACCACTACAGACTATCTTGGGCTCAATGTCTGGTATGCCAAGTGTCAGCAGCAAGACTTCAATGTTGGGCCGTGACGTTGTCTGCCTATACGTAATCTATGAAATTTCGACCGGCAAATGAAAATCTAGAAGCTGACCGCTTGTCGCGCTAGCCAGTTTGTCAGGCGTCCCTAAAGATGCAGAAGAAACATTCTACTCCTTGCGCTTGCAATCAATACCGATCGAATACAAAGACATTGCACGTGTAACCTCACATAACGAACTTCTTTGCAGAGTACTCAAGCTCACAAGTACGGGTTGGCCTCACTTTGTGGACGTCGTGGAGCTGAAGCCCTTCTATGACAGGTGGACACAGCTGACCCCACGTCAAGGCTACCTCTTGTGGGGAATGAGTGTAGTGGTACCTGCAAAGCTGAGGTCTCTTGTTCTGAAAGAACTTCACGACGGTCATCCAGATATTGTTCGATCCAAAGAATTGGCTGCAGCTTTCTTTGGTGGCCTTCAATTGACGCGGATATTGAATCTCACGTCAAAGGATGCAAACTTCGCCAGGAGCAGCGTAGTGCCCCTAACAGTGCTCCTTTGCACCCACGGTCGTGGCCAACAGCCCCTTGGAAGCGAGTACACATCAATTTTGCAGGGCCCTTCCGGCAGCACATGTTCTTAGTTGTAGTTGATGTGCATTCTAAATGGCCAGAAGTCTCAATAAAAAAAATAGGCGGGCCATCCCAGGCAGCACGCCGGCATTGGACCGATCTCGGCCCAACGTCGGCAAATGACGGCAGCAATATTGGTCCCACGTCGGCAAATCACGCTCGCGCTACTTTCACCCTTATCGGCCCGATGTCGGCTAGCCCGCGATGGGCCGATGCGGGCTTGCCGACTTTGGGCCGATGTGGGCCAGCCAGCATCGGTCCGAGACGGGCCTGCCGTTATTCAGCCGTTGACGGCAAGCCGTCATTGGACCTATGTGAGGTAGCCGATGCGGGCGTGGTGTCGGCCCCGCCGACGTCGGGTAGTCGCTGGCGTGACCGTTTGCAACCGTTATTATGGTGTTTTAGCAGTATTGCTTTACCGTGCGTTAAATAAGGTAGTACTGTACCGCCGTGGTCTGCACGTAGCTAGTTTATATGGGGACACCGGGAGCAGTTGCTCCATGCGTACAGTAACTTGATCATACACGTGTTATAAAGTAAGACGGCTGCATGCTGACCACGGTAGTTCAGTATTGCTGTAGTTACTTTACTGTGTGTCAGCAGTGGTAAAATAGTCTATTCGCGGCCCAACAGCATTCATCGGCTACCATTGGCGTCGTATTCAAAAAATACTTCTTAATTACAACGTCTGCTCCACTGGCGTCTGAGTGTGCCATTGAGACCCAGAATTCTGTGGAACCGTGCAAGGAGGAGAAGGAAAGTCAATATTGCATCGAACACAACTAAGAGGACGAAAGGCCTGCTGCACCAACTACGCATGCGTCTGGGTAATGAAGGACAACACAATTGGAAGGTGATAAATACAAATTTATTCACAGATATGAACACACCCCAGCAGTTCCGGAATAATTACGCCATAAAGGAATACCTAAACATCTGTAGATAACATAGCCAACATCTACAACACCATAGCGACCGTATTCCTCAAGATAAGCAGGAAGGTCCTGATCGAGAATGGGGTGCGGCGAAGAGTTACAATCTCTTCAACGTTGTTCACGGCACATTCTCTCTAAATATAAAGAAATAGAACGGGAAAAAATAGGAATAAGGATTAACGGAGAATATCCTAGCTACGTGGGTTTTGCGGACGATATCGCGCTTTTCAGCGATGAAGGTGACGAATCAACAAAACGTTTTTGGAGATGTAAAGGAAAGGAGCGTTAAAGTAGGATTCAAGACGGACCCGAAGAAAACAGCGATAATGTTAGGCGGCCCGTTGAAAAAGCAATAAGATTAGCAACCAGACTAGAGGAGTTTGTGTACGCGTGAGCTAATTACTAGCAGAGAAGCAACCCCCCCCCCCGCCCCCCGCTTCTGATGTTTATAAAATTCACCAAAGAATAAGGTTGATTTGGTTCGCAAACGTTAGGCATTCGCAACACATGACTGGCAATTAAATTACAGCTATCCTTTAAGCGAACATTAAAATTTTTTCAGTGATATTTTATGGAACAAAAACATCAATAAACTGCTGCCGCGACGCGAAAAAGATTGCGAGTGGTCCCACAAGATCCCATGAACTCTACATCTAAACAAGGTAGACAAGCGCGCACGCATTCCTAACCTCAAGGTAAGATTGTGACGGAAAGGAATCGTGCTGGAGAAGCACTCACGTGTGCTCGTTGGATCGCTAAAAACACGAGTGAACAAAAAATGCAAGAGCACCATTTTAACAGAGCACCATTTCCACACGACCAGCAAGCCGGCGATGTTCTTATTTAGACGCTCAGTGAGACCATTGGCGTGGGGCGGTAGGCGGTGATCCAGCGGTCTCTTGTTCGGCGGTATCTCAATATCACCCGTGTCAGGTACGCAGTGAAGCTGCACCTCTGTCTGTGATGAGGACCTTTGGGGCGCCATGACGGAGGACCATGTTCTCAATGAAGGACTTGGCTACGTTGATGGCACTGTCTTTGGGCAGGCCCCTCATTTCGGCGTATCGGGTGAGGTTGTCGGTAGCTGCGATGATCCACTTATTCCAGGAAGACGACGTCGGGAACTGTCACAGTGAATCCGTAAGTCCAGAAGTACAGCTCGCCTTATAGGCTGTGTCTTTCGTCGCTGACAGTTTAACAAGTCCTTAGCTACTGGGTGACATCGACATTGAGGTCAGGCCGATGACCTGCTTGGCCGTCCAAATAGGAAAGAAGCGGCGTTAGTTGGAGGCGTTGGTTCAGCTACTCTAATGCAGCGACCTGTGGTGTTTCCCATTGTATTGTCAGTGGTGCGGCGATGTGGGAGCGTGGAAATAGGCAGACAGATTGAGAAACCGGCGCACTTCCTTCTTGTCGACGGGCTGAGGGAATTTTGCGATGACTGCAGTTTTTCAAACTCTGGGCAAACTCCAGAGTGGCTCATGACATGCCCCAGGATGAGTAGCTCTTCACACGCGCGATGAGCTTTCCTTGTTTCAACGCAAGTCTGAGTGACTTCTGGACGTGTAGCACTGTCTTAAAGGGGTCATGAACCACTTTTCCAAGTAATGATCTCATGGCCTCAGTATCGGAGTGTACTGCCTCCCGAATCGATTGCCGCAAAAATTTCTCGAATCCGTCAAGAATCAGCGGAGTTACGGGGGTTTGGCGCACGCTCCCAGCGCTTTCTCTCTTTTCTCGTGCCGACGAGCGCACTGGAAGCTAGACAGGGAGGGATGGCATGGGGGAAAGAAGTTACGCCAGCGCGCGTCATGAAACGCGATCGCTCTCCCGCTGTGATTCGCTTGCGCGAGTGCGGCTACCGTGTACTGAGGAGTGTGGCGCCGGCAAGTGGCGGCGCCCCGCGGCAAGAAGCGCATCTGATCCGAACGCCGCTCTCGATTTACGTCGGCTATCGGCCAATAAGCATGCTATGTCTCTTGCGACGTACAGCGGACAGACGCCCCGCCCACCGACGAGAGTGAGAACCGGCATCTGTTTGAAAAGAGGGTGCCTGGGGAAACGGCAACTTCGCGCTCCGCTTGTGGCCATTACGCGGCGCGCACGACTGTAATATTTGGCAGAGCAGTTCATAGCCGTGTCAGCTTTCCGCAGGATGTGTTTTTTCAATCAGCCCAAGGGGTGCTTCATGACCCCTTTAAGGCGCCTAAGGTTATCGTGAAAGTTCTCAGGCAAAATGAAGACAGCATCCAAAAGGACGAGGCAGACCTGCCGCTCTGGTCCTGCCAATACTCTGTCGATTACAAATTGGAACTTTGTGGGTGCCGACAATAGCCCGAACGGCATATGCTTAAACTCGAAGAGGCCGCCTGGCGTGAAGAAGACGGTTTTCTTTCGATCCCTCTCGCGGACAATAATTTGCCAATAGCATGTCTTCAAGTGTATTGACGAGAAATATTTCGTATTGCACGGCCATCCCAATATGTCCTATATCTGCGCGAGGGTGTAGACGTACATTTTTGTAATCTTGTTGAAACGAAGCTATTGACGCAGAACCACAGGGATCCATAATTTTTCTTCATTAATATCACGGATGACGACCAGGGACTCAACGATGTCGGTATGGTATTATCACGCAGCATTTCATCGAACCCTCGTTATGGCCACGCGTTCTTGCGCAGAAACGCGGTATGGGATTTGACGGAGTGGAGGGCATGATTCTTGGTTGTAATGTGGTACATACCAGCAGGGCTCTGTCAGACTATTGGCGAGACTACTGACGAGACGCAGTCCCTGTATATGCGGGAAGTTCACTGAGCTGTTCAATCAATCAATCAATCAACTTTTATTTCTCATATGGAAATATGGGGGTGACGGAAAAAAAACCGCAGTACTGCGGCTTGACAAAGCTCCGGCCCCCTACAAAGTCCAGCAGCAACAATGTTCAACCACACAAAAATTGATTTTGCTGGAAATAAAACATTTGATTAGAATGCACATTGACAGGAAGAGGCAAATGTAGCGATTACTAGGAAAAACATGAGAGGATTTGGTCTTTATACATCATTATACATAGTAACACACATTCATAAGACTTATGGAAAAAAGGACAAAAAAGAAAAACACGAACAGTTGTAGGTAATGTTACGTGTACAACAGAAGTTGATAAATAATCCAACAAAAAACTGCAAAGGCAATAAATCAGTATTACATTGAGAACATAAAAAACGTTAAAAGATGCCATAGTCATTGGTAAACGACATGAACGTAACATTCATTTGAACGAAATCTAAACAGATAGTAGTTACCAACACTGAGCACATTTCTCTAGTATGCGAAATGTTGTAGCCTCGGTTTATTATGTGGACCATGATAATAAGTCCTATTGGTGAAAAAAAAAAGATTACAATTTCAACGCACAGTACAAAAAAAAATTCATATGTAAAAGACAAAAAAAACTGAACAATTTCCGAAAGAGAATGAGCAAGCCAAATGCACACAGTCAAAAGAGAATAAAAAAACGCCATGTGCAAACAAGATGAACCGTACGTATCATTCTGCGACTGATGAATACGACTAGATGTTAGTGTGAAACGAAGTCTAATCTTCACCGATAAGAATGAGCGAAAGGTGCGTGCTGAGGCCGACTCAGCGGCTATGCCATGTTTGCATATTTGTTTAAGATTACAGCTAGTTGATACGATACAGACTGATTGCATAGTTTGTGCGGCATATTGGCGGGATCCAGTCATCCTGGACTTCTTGTGTCGTATGTATAGTGACGTCTTGCTAGGCGAAACGAAACTGATGAATTCCGGTGTTATTAGTCCTCATGGCGAGACCGGTATGTACAGGAAAGACGGAATGCGTAGACGAATTTAACGAGTATATTATATGCTTCAAAATAATGGGCAGTATGAGTAGCATACGAAACGTTGGCTATTGCACGAATTGCGCGCTTTGGCATATACCGAGTTTTTTCAAGTTGTCAGAGGATGTAGTACCCCCATACAAGATGACAATAATTTAATGTCGATAAAAATAATCCATTGTATACTCAGACGTTTAGCTTTTTCTGGTAATATTGACCGGTTTTTATTAATTAATGCAGTGACGGAATTTAACTTGTTGCAAACATTTTGCACATGCTTATTCCACGACAATGTTTCTGTGAAAGTGACACCCAAAGCTTTGATCTCTCTAACAACACTAATTACGTCATTATCAAGATACAACTTTTTGTCCGTTCAATACTCTGTTTCTAGTGCGGAAAATTATGGCTTGAGTCTTTTTTGTGTTAATTTTCAAGGAATTTCTTTTTGACCACGCTGATACTTCTGCAAGCGCATCATTAGCTAAAGATACCAACCCATCCGGCTTTACTCCGCTGAAAAAAATGGCTGTATCATCGGCGTAACCTACCCACTTACAATTAGTAAAAGAGGAAAAATGTCGTTTATGTAGACGATGAATAAGAGCGGGCCGAGTATACTGCCCTGGGGCACCCCGGACTTCAGGCGTTTAGTCTTTGAATCGAAAGTGTCATTTGTGACAAATTGACTTCTATGGCGAAGGTATGAACGCAGAAGGTCATTGACCTCCCACGCACGCCATAGTGTTCTAGCTTATACAGTAGTAGGTTATGTTGCACCACAATCAAAAGCTTTGAGAAGTCGATGTATACACCTAGTACTATATTTTTGTCTTCAAAGGCATCTATTATACATTCTTTTTGAGCAAGCAGTGCTTGTTCTGGGATTTCCTTTCCAGAACCCGTACTGGGCCAATGAAATGAGAGAGTGTTTATTCAAGAAGCGAACAAGTCGTGCGTGAATAATCTTTTCCAGGCCTTTTGATAAGATTGGGAGTATAGAAATTGGTCTAAAATTTCCCAAATCATTTTTATCGCCCCCCTTGTGTATGGCAATTACCCTTGCTGTTTGCATTTTTTCTGGAAAACAGCTACTTTCAAGCACTAAATTGTACAGTGTCGCCAGAATAGGAGCAATAATGTCGATGATGTGCTTTATAGGGCGGATTTGCATGTCGTTTGCATCCAGTGATCTAGAAGTTTTTAAGCTCTTAAATATACCGACAACTTCACTCTCCGTTGTTGGGAAGAATACCATACTGGAATAGGGTGAACTGGTACCTTGAATGGGATATGGATTTACGTTGCAAGCGCCTGACTGGCCTACCGCAATGAAATGGTCATTGAGTGCGTTTGACAAATCTGACCGCACTTCATGAGACCGTTTACACACAGGCTCGAAATCGCACGGTCAGTCTTAGGATGAACTATGGCGTTTAGTCGTTTCCACAGCAGCTCAGTGTTTGCCGCGACAGAGAAATGCTTGAAAAAGTATTCTTCCTTTGCTTTCTTTAGCGTAGCATTCAAGCGATTTCGGAAAGATTTAAAATTTTCCATGTTTCCGGGTTTCTGGTCCTGATGAAATCCCCAATAAAGGTTATTTTTTACCTTGATTTGGCTGCGAAGGTAATTGGTTAGCCATGGTTTTCGCGATTTATTACTTCTATGCCTGACAACGTATGGGAAGTGTTTTTTGTACAGTGTCCTCAGTTCAGCAATAAAGGTCTCGTACATGGAATTTGAGTCATGTTTTCTAAAAACTTGACGCCAGTCGTGGCTTCAACATCGTTACGGAAAGCGTCCAGAGATGCACTGTTTATATCCTTGGAAACGCTGAGGCGGATCGATAATCCGCTTAGTTGGCACTTCATTTTCGATGAAAGTAAAGGATGGGAAGATGGTCACTCATGTCGCTTGCATCGAACCACAAACAGAGGATATTTCTGCGGTGTTAGTGACGAATAGATCGATAAGGGTATTTGACGAATGAGTAATGCGGGTAGAATTTACAATAGTGTTTACAAACCCGTTTGACTGCAGTAAACCTGACAGTTCGATCTGATCTCTTGAGGTTTTTAGCATGTCTATATTGAAATCACCGGCAAGAAAAAGAGAATATTTGTTGGAACGAATGAAGTCAAAATATTCTTCAAGAAAACAGAAATAGGTGTGAATATTGGCGTCAGGTGGGCGGTAGACGACACAAAAGATATTGGATCGACTACGCACGCTTAGAACTTCGAAGTTAGCATTTGAAACAGAGAATTCGTCAATGATGCTCACGTTTAGCTCAGCCTTAGCCAACAACAGCACGCCCCCTCCTTTACGTTGAGAGCGGTTTAAAGCAAAGCTTTGGTAGCCTGGTTGGGCGAACGGCACGGAATACTTTGTGTACCACGTTTCAGATACCATGATGATATCAAACGGTACGCCCATGCTAGCAAGAAATAGTTCGAATTCGTCATGTTTGGATTCCAGCGATCGCGCATTCACATGCAGAAAAGACAAGTGATCACATCCAGGTAGGTGTTTTAAGTGAAGAAGGTTTTACAGCCATGACGGCAGTAATCTACAAGAAAAAAGGGCCACGTAAGCAACAGTCTCATAATTATGGCGCGTCCAGCTGACTGCGTCATCTTCTCCAAGTCGCTTGCGGAATTAAGCGCAAAAACGGCCGAGTTTTCGTCTCGACGAGCAAAATTCGTCCATCCTTGTCCAGACATATCGCCAGCCTGCCACCCTCTTCCTAGCCACAGCAGCACCGAGAAGTTGCTTATTCTGACGTGTCAGGTGCTCATTAACAAACACAGGTTTTGTAGAACTACAACTAAGCAATGTGCCCGTTAGGCGAGTCTTCCTGGCCTTCGCCAGAAAAGAATTTCGCTTTTCTCGACGGACAAAGCGCACAATTATGTTTGGTTCGCTGTGCTTAGTCGTGAAGACGCGGTGACAGATGTCCATATCGTCTTTGGATACCGATTCTCCAATGAGCTGACCCATCTTCGAGACCACGTCAATCACATCTGGTTCTACCGGAACTCCCCTAATCTCTACATTATTGGAGCGAGTATATTGCTCCAATTCATCGACTCGCGCAGTCAACCTCTCGTTCTCTTCCTTGAGTTTCCGATTGCTTAACTTTAGCTCTTTTATCTCATTTATGAGCTCTTTTATGTCTTTGCCCATCTCAGTCACGCTGTCACAAGACTCGCTACAGTACTGAACGCTCTGTTTCAGTGAGCGAAGTTCTGACATCACCTCCTTTCTAAGGCTATCAATCCCCTGTTGCATTGCCGTGCTATCGCTAAGTTTATCGTCAGTGTCCTCTTTGCCCGTTTTCGCGTGTTGCGGCCAGTCATTTCGAGATGGCTACAGACAGCAAGAACACGAAACACAATGTTGAAAGAAACGAATGCAATGACACAAGAACTCTGCTCGGCAGCAAGTGCAAGAAAACAAGAAGGTACTATGGACTTAGGAGCACAAAATCTTGTGCTTACCTGCGAGATGAGAGGATGCCGATTAGTATGTGCACTGTTGACGCACTGCTGGCGAACAAGTCGCCAGTCAATGTTACAGCGGTTTAAATAGGTGCTGTAGGTGTCGCTGACGCTTGCGCATGCGACGTTCCTTGTCAGGTGTCGCTGACGCTTGCGCATGCGGCGTTCCTTGTCAGGTGTAGAGCAGCAGCACCGGGCGATGTCACCTTCCTGGTGCGGACGGTTGCTTCAAAGATAATCGTCCCACTGCGAGATGAGAGGATGCCGATTAGTATGTGCACTGTTGACGCACTGCTGGCGAACCTGGCTGTTCTGGCTTATGCCCGAGAAGAGTCGGATTGCCGTCAATGGCTGGTTGGGGAGCATGTTGGGTAGAATATATGAGGGTGGACGTATTGCTGGCGTCCACACTTTCTTCGATGTAGCCAACTGTCGTGCCTTTTTGACATGCTTGTATTCATTGGTGCACTTTGTGAGCAACACCGCTGCTTTCCATCTACGCATCTTGGCTATTCCTAATGCGAAGCAAACCTCGCGGTTTATCAACTGGTACTGGTCACCTTCAACCACGCCTTCCAGGTCTGCTGATTTCTGAGTACCGGCTGAATTGATCACACTGGAGCGACAAGAACTAGTGACTTGATCTTCGAGCACGTTAGAGGCGTGCTATCTTGGCATCGTGAGCAGCGGTAATGATTTTTCTGAGAACAGGGTCATCAACGCTGATCTTATGTTGATGGTTGCACCACGGTCGCTGAACGAGTCCATACAAGAAAGAAGCCTCTCTAGCAACGCTGTAGCACTACTAGGCGCGCGGGATAAATCCGGTTCCTAATGGTGACTTCACGTGCACATTCCCGCCGGCGTTAACAGGCGACCTCCAGTTGTCCGGCTTTCGGACCCTTGCCACGTGGCCTTGACTTTCTCCAACTTTGCGGTGAACGTTCCACTGGTGACATAGTAATCTTACCGGTGTCGACCAGAGCGACGACGCATTCGCCGTCAGTGAGTGCGCCGAAACCGGTATTTCGTCGTCTTGCGTAACGGTTAGATAGCAGCGTCGGAACATGGCTGCTTCGGTTCGTTTCGCTGCTGCTGCGTCACGTTGTTGGGTTTCCGGCAACGAAGATTCGCCTTTAGGGCTCCGCTTGGCTGTCGTATTGTTCTTATGATTTCTTCGCAGCGTTGTCCTGGGCGGTACATAATCTTCGTTGTTGCCACGAACAGCATCCGCACCTGCATCGGCTGCTGCTTCTAGTCTTCGAAATATGGGCTAGGTGACCGGCCCCGAGTTGGTGCAATGTATGGTCGGCGTTGGGGATAAATGTAACAGCTTCACGACGGTGATCGGGAAGGTCGCTGGGGGCTCCGCTGTGCTCCCTCGACGTAGATGACGATGTCACGTGGTCGTTCCCCTCGTTCTGGATGCGCCGCAGTGGCGGTGAAGCCGCGTAGTCTCTTCTGCCTGTAACTGCAGAGACGGTAGGTATTGTCAACGACCCGTCTTTCTTAGCAGAGCGGGCGGTGCTCAGGCGTATTCCTAGGGGCATAGCGCTGGCTGACAGGTGGATGGTAGGGCGACAGGCATGGCGGCGGTACCTGGCGATGACACTAAAGCGGTGCGACGGCTTGGCGTGGGCGCAAAGAAGGGGTGAATGCAGCAGCGTAGCTCATAGCTTTCGGCTACGTCTGTGCTGGCTGAAGTACGCCCAGTGATTACTGAATCTCCTGGCGCATGATGTCATTGATAGAGTCCAATGACTCCATGGCGAAATTACATGCATGGTGATTAGGTGAAATGGTCATTTGGAGATGAATGGTGAAATCACAAGCAATTTACGCGGTACACTGATGGCGGCGACAACAGTCATCGACCGTCAAGGAATCTCATCAGCGGTAAGGCGCGTAGACTATTATAGGGAACATTGATGATTCCAGACTTCTCATTGTTGGCGGCGTTAGTTCCAGAATAAAATCAACTGTTCGCGTTGCGCGCTCAAGCTTATTACAAAATAATAAAAAAATCGGGAACGTTCCGGATTCCGGCGCGGCGAACTAGGCAGTGTTTACATTTGTAACGGGTCGGTTACGCGAAAATAAAACAAGAAATGTGCACGGGAATATAAAGACAGCCTGCTGGCACTGACCCAAGTGCGAGAGATCCGGAGAAAACAGGATGGAGGAAGGAAAAAAAGGAGGTTTGGCTTGCCGTACATGGCAAGCCAAACAATTTGGAAACCATTCAGTGTCGGTCCGACACTTCAACTTTTGTCCGACACTTGACACTAGATCAAGTTCAAGTGTCGGTCCGACACTTGAACGAGATTTGCCCAAACTTTGGTGTATGGTGGCCGATAGGTTTTCAATTTAAGTGCGTTCGCTCGGTGCAGTTCGGTCGGCTGATGGACGTGGTTCAGTAAGAGAACGCCACCGGCAGTACTAAGAGCTACCGCGCGCTCACGTGTTGGGGCCATAGAGTTTCCTACAATACTTACTAGAGGAAACTCTGGCGCTAGTGTCTATGGGAGCTGCAACGCATGACGCTTCAGCCAGCATGGGAATGATGGGTAGCACACAAATTCGTCTAAACTTCGTTCTTTCGGCTCAGTTTGGCTGCGCATCGCCTGCATCCGCTTTGTCACAAAACAAAGTTCAGCAAAAGTCAGCAGTTCCATTTCACCACTTTAACTTTTGTAGGCTGACCAAATCAAACCTGGTCATGAAGTTCACAATGGTATTTTCTTTTATCCAAAACGAACGCCAAAACACAGCAATAAACAAAGTCACAAGTGCGTTTGAAGCCGCAAGCACGAAGACTAGGGAAATTCCTGTACTACCCATCATTCCCATGGTAGCTGAACGATCGCAGCGCCTAAGTCCCATCTAGGTAATTTTAGGAAACTGTATGGTTGGAGCGACCCAGGGGGGGTTCAATCTTATTGCGCAATGCTCTCTCCTTTCTTTTTCTTCCTCACTCTTAGAGAACCTTCATCACAACAAACGGCCTGCAACACAGACATCAGACTAGGTGATAGGATATTGAAGTTTATCCAACAGATGGCCATTCTGATGGACGATGCTGCTGCTTGTGACTACAGCAGGCAATTAAAAAAAACTAGCGATCATATTATTTGCAAATGCCCACGCTCTAGCACACACGACAAATAACATCTCGTGCAAGAAATATCAAAACACCGACATCATTGATGCCGATAAATATTCCACTGTTTTTTAACGTGGATGTGGCCCAATAAAAAGAATAGAACTCGGCTGTTCCAAAGCTCCTCATATTTTTGTGAATGGCTGCTTTACACATGCATTCAAATTGTGTTTATTTGCTGCTTTCCTATACTCTGTGCATAGGAAAGCATACAAATAGGTTTTGTATTAACAAGTCTGTTTTTCCTTAGTCGTTTCCAGGCCACGTGTCTTCATTCTAAATATTACTATGCAAACACTGAAAAACTGAAGGGTAGACACCCCTTTTAATTTGACTGATTAGCCGTTTACGAGCTCGGAAATCGTGAACACAGTTCGGTAGCGGTTAGCCAAGAACTGTTCATCACCGTTCAGAAGATCGCAAGATGAAATACAATGTACACAAGGAGCATTCCACAATCAGACGTCTCACCTGCCATCGAAAAAAGAGGCTCCGCTTTTCGCCAACAAGTACTCCATTAAACCTTTTCCAACCGTCATGTAGCGCATACCCTCTAACCACAGTCTGTGGTCGTGGTGTGCACGCATGCGCCATAGGTGAAACCAAAGTACAAAATTAGCATCGGAACCCTTCTACGATAAGGATAATTGCTGGGATTTTACGTGTCATAACAACATGAGCTCCACCGTTAGGAAGGTCTCCGGACTAATTTCGACCACCTATGTTTGCTCGATGTGCGCTAAAATTTACGCACATCGCAGTTAGTGCCCTTTTGCTCTGTATAAACACAACCACAGGAGCCAAAAATCGCACCCGTAACCTCGAGCTCATCAGCGCGTCAGCTTGCGTGCTGCTGCAGGGTAGTGACACAAGATGGTTTCAAGCTGCGCGCGCAGGCCAATTCCTACGCCTTTCCAATTGTTTGCGGCATGCGTGCGAAACATTGCAAATTTGGGGCCAACAGAACGTTCCTGCTTGACCCAGGCCACAGCAGCTGCGCGTTACCCACAATAGATAAAAGAATAGAAAGAGAACAGGAAGAGGTGTAAATTTAGAGGAGGAAGAAGAGTATTTCATAGTGCTGCTCGGAGACGTTCGTTTTAGTTTTCTCCTGTTTCTTTCTGTTGCGCAAGTTGGCCACAATTAATTTCATTTAGGTATGTTATGAACTGTTCGTTAAAGTATAAATGCAATAAACATCCCATATATGTTCCTATCACTCAGCAAGCTATAGACAAATGTGGCGCGACCCAGGAACAATGTGCCGACAACTTCCACTTAAGGCATGCGCATATTCACACCGTGGTGTGCACTTTCGACAAAAGCGACGTCTGTGCTCTAGAGTGAGTACAGATGTTACACCAGACCATAGGCTGCCGTCATGGAGCCAGTGTAGCGAACGTGCTTACTAAACGCACGATGTGCACACAACTTCACAAAATACACAAATGTGTCAATACATCACGTAGCGCTAAATTGAGACAAAACAAATTGGTAAAAAGGCAGCTCGTCGGCGACTGCTTTACATGAAATTGATTCTCACAATCTGAGAGATCTGCCGGAATTTCTTACATTTTAGTGATTTCAGGTATTCCTCGCGTTTTTGCTGCTTCATGTATGTCAATGACTAGCTGTGTGTGATCTTAGTACTTCTAATCGGACTCGACAACGAATTTCTTCGGGAAAATGTTCTTGACAACAGCACGTCTGCCATTCCAGAAATGACACAGGTGAACTATACTGTTTTCTCTTGATTATAATTTAGATTGCCATTTAAAGGCTATGACACTCGATTAGCTTCAACCCAATCCGGTACAGGCATATTTACGCGTAGAACAGACGCTTGTTCTTCTGCCAAACGATGATCCGCCCTTTCATTTCGGATGATCCAGACAACACTTGGTACCTAGAAAAAGGCAATAGCGTAGTAGCATGTTAAAATGTCGGCAAACGATGGGTTAGCGCTTAGATCGAATACTGACAGCTTTCACTGCACTAAAATCCCATAGAAATATTCTTTTTGTATTATGCATTCATTATCTTTTGACAATTATTCACGAGGCTACCATCCACAAGTGTAAATTAATGTTAGTTATTAAGATTATGAATGAAAAAAATCTATCAATTCTACCGAAGTCGTAATCTGATTGGTCTTTATACAATGCAGAGTGGTTCAACAGGGGTGCTGCACTCGCTAATTTTTTTACCAGCATCCATAGCCAAATGTCATTCGGCATTTGGCTCGTTTGTGATGTGTAGTGATTTCTCAGAAGGCATGTTCGTGGTAACGCGTATGTGGTGTGGTGATGAGAAAATCCTCAAACGTAAGGGAATATCAATTTCGTGGTTCTGCGTTCTAGGGACGACTCGTTTACTCTCGAATACAAACTAGGCATGGGCGAACTCCTGCGGGCACCGGGCTCTGCGCTTTATTATTCATAGGATTTGGTTGCTTAAGTGGTCCCTGTCAAACTTTTACAAGTAAAATTTGAGTGACTTCATTAAAACGGATTATTGCCTCATCGATAGACTGCCACCGAATTTTTCGAATCCGTCAAGTAAACATTCTAAAAAGACAGGGCGTGCAAATACGGACACAAGAAAGAAGTCAGGACACCACAAATGCCGACTAACAACTGAATACATGCACAACGGCGGAAAAGAAAGAAGGCATGAAATCTAATCTGCGCATGCCCATGCAATAGGCGAACCTATCAATCCGGCACGCGCGGGGGCCTACGCAAAAGATAACTGTTAAGGCATTTGATTTTCACCTTTATGCAACGTCACAGAGAAGACGCCACTTCGATATCGAAACCGAAAGTGTTTCTTAAGTTAGCGGTAATTAAAATATTGTTACAAGCAACTATTTGTTACAAGCAAAATATGTTAAAAGTAGCGTTTCTTAGCGTCCGAGTCGCCAAGGCACTTCCTCATTTCTTCAACAAGACTGCTCCACGTAGTAAGCGTGTCGGCGTGGTTTTCATACCAAACCAGGGCCGTGTCCGTCAAATAAAAAACGACATGCCTGAGCTGGCTGGCCGGGTTCCAGTGATTGTGTTGGCTTACCCTTTCGTAATGGGTCAGCCATTCATCTAAGTCTTCCCCTGGCTTTGCTGAGAACGGCCGTGGCTCTCAGTAATGCTGATACAGCGTTGGTCTTTCCGAGACATTGCTGAGGGGGTCATTTTGCTCGAGACATGTCGGGGCACGATGGCGAAAGTCCGGCAAGGCGACGGCTTCTACGTGCTGACGGCTCCGTCGTAGGTCGTGGGAGGTACACCGCACAGCTCCGCCAAATGTTACAAGCAAGAAGTACACTAAAAGGTTGAAAAACAGGCGAGCCTGGATGGTTCGCGTTTACTTCCACAAGGGGTCTCGAGACAGCACACTCAATATCGTTTTCCTTTTTCCATCTTTTGTCTGCATGTTCATTCGCGATGTATGCGTCGTGCATTGCAACCACTCGTGACATTATATACGATTCATTCCCAGGCACCACAATACTCGTTTTAGGATTCTAGACAACAGTAGTTTTATTTAGAGCTACAATGCGAAAATATTTAGATTCTGTGTCAGTACTACTTTAAAAGTTTTGTCTTTCTATTACAAGCCTTCTCACATAAAATGGCTGCATTAGAAGGCAAGAAAGAAGAAAAATTGGCCACGTATCTGCGTGCTTCGCTGCAAATGTCGTCCAAAGACGATAGAAGAGGCGCTGCGTGAGATATGGACGCCATCTGGCAATACGTCGGGAAACATGAGTGCTGTGTTGTGGGCTGGTAGTCCCGGCGCAGCAGCAGGCGAAGGGAACGCGATCGGCGGGGACGCCAGCCAGCCCGAACACGCGGTTTGGCGCGAAGCGCTGAAGCAGAAGAAACGTCCGCACTCAGCGAGTACTCTTCACACACTCTTTTATTTACACGTCGCCTGCGTAAAACAGGAATGCCAGAGCGGCGCCCCATGGCATTCGTACAGTGCAACACAGAACCGAAACCGAAACACAAGAATGAGCTCGTGCAGAGAGCACGGAGGAAGGCAAGTTTTAGCGCAGTCGCATTTTCAGCGCAGCTTATGAAACTAGGGTCTTTAGAATTACATATGTACGCATTTTCTATTAAAGGAACACACCACCTAATACTTAACTATTGATGTTGCGCCTCAGATATGCGTGATAATTACTTTCTGATCGACAAGTTTCACAAGTATGAACAGCCGTACCAGTGCAAAATGGCTGGCCCTTGGGAAAGTGGTTCAACTTTGGCCGAGTGGCTGAATCGAGTGACGTGCCGACAAACAGAAAGACAGACCAAAATTTCTCCGGTGAAGTATCCCAAGAAAGACTATCGTCTTTAAAAGACAGGGCTGCCGAATTGCATGGTGTTGGCTAACATCTTATTAGCTGATGCTGCAGCAATGTGTGTACCAACACTTTGGTGGAACCGATGCCACTGGTTGAGAGCTCTCCAGTAGGACTGCCCTGAAAACTTTGCTGATCCACTGTCTGTTTGTTGGACAAATTTGTTACCGTAAACAGCAGCAAATCGACACTCGTTATAAAAATTTCAAAACTGGGACTGCGCAGCAGCTTAGAAAGAGCTAAGCGTAACGTTTATGTAACCACGTGCAGTGATAAAGAGGAGGCGCCTGTGTAACGTTGACATGAGCTGGCAGACATTGCCAAGGCGAAACAGTTATTTGCGTTCTGGAAACGCCCAATGCATCTGGAATTAAACAATACAGTACTAAACGATGTGTCATTGATTCACACACTACATGTGGGAACAGAAATGTTGTGCAGGTGACAGCAGGAATAGTGCACCTGCGCTGGTTCACGCACCTCTCTGTGCGGTCCGTTTCCTTGCTATAAAGAGCATAAAACCTCACTTTTAGTGAAATGACATCAGACTGAGATATAACATGCAAAAGTGTCATGCTGGAGCACACACTCCATAACCGTTAATTGCAGCCGAACTCACATACAGGATTCATGGTAAAACGTGACAAAAAAGGCTCTACTGCGTTGATAATGGCACATGCGTGCTCAGACATGTGTCATTATAACTGCAATCGCGTGACTGGAAGTTAGTGCGATTATTACGGAAAGGACAAATGATTTTAGAGAAAGAATTCATTATTGCGAACGTTATGTGAGTAAATACAACATGAGCATAATGTTAGTAACACTATACAGCCTAGAATGAAAAGCTATAACACTGATATATTGTAGCCTTCAATCTAAGACACCGAGATACTGTGAGCCCAGTGAGCTGCACAAGAGACGTTTGAAGTAGCTGCTGTGAAAGCTTATGTTAATTTTTATATTATTGGCTAGAAGGTGCCATGAAACAAACTTTGACTTGCATTGTCAAAAATCAGCTCAATTGTGGCTGAGCCATCATGTCTAGAGATTAAGCTACGACATCCATCAACGATCACTGCTTTCTTTCCTCCCGACTGACCTTAAGACAAAATTCCAGTAGGTGCACACTGAAAGGGCGTAATTATCTTGCACACATGACCACAGGAAACAAAGAGTGGAGTATTATTGCAGAGAGCAACGTTCTCGCCGAACAATGCTAGGAACATGACCACCGGATGAACTTTATGAGGGGCAAACTATTTCGAGAAGTTTTATGAGGGACGAGTACTGAACTTCTTTTGCTTCTTGCATACGGGGCTACATGATAGACTAGGCGCTTATATAGTTGGCATCCCATTATTCTCAGTTTTGTTAATTGCATTCGTTTTTATTTTATACCCGAAATATCATTTTGTCATCGTAGTAATAAATGTAATATAATAAGTTTATATCTATACCTGATCATTAGAAGAGCGATCACAGAGCTCCAAAGCAGGGCAACGTTCTTGAAAGTTCCCGCAGTCCACTAAAACGAAAGGTCTGCGTGGAGTCAGTTAACATGGAATCACTATACACATTCTTTTTCCGTGGCTCCATCACCGCTCCTAGCGGTCATGTGACGCGACATGGACAGGCACAACCTGCTTTGTGTGCCTATATTGTTAGCGTCTGAGCTTTCGTCGTTTATATGTTGTGAGAGCTACATGACACCGCCATGACATTGTTGGAATGTGATGGAATAGGACAAATCTATTAAACAAGGTGTGCGGTAAAGCATATTCACTTGACGATATAAAAAGACAGTTGCGAATTCCGTGCCACGTGATGTCCCCTTACATCGAACCATATACATACAGTGAGTGAGCATCGAGAAGCTTCTTCGCGCCTTTATTGCCCAACTGGAACGAACTCTCCGAATATAGACCAAATTCTCTTCGTACACCTCCTGTCGCTCCTACCCTTGTAGTCCAATCGCTACCCTCTAGCGGTACGACATCGTTAGCAAGGCGTACACCATAATATAACGGGGAAAAAAGAGCGCAGTACAAACCGAGCGCTACACATACTGTTGAAACTTTCAAGGAGAATCCCTCAAAGAGGAGGTTTATAGATTATACTGAAGAGTGGCAAGACGTTCGGGAACAAGAGAAATGAAGCGATTTACTGGAAGTCTGCGTTCATTCTACAGCAGTCCACAGAGACGTCCGAAATTTGCTCCAGTGGTGGAAGTCTGAGAACTACGACTTCAAAATTCGCAAGGCAGATTTGCAAGTCTAGCGCAAGTAGTTCGCAAGGCTAGCGCAAGCAGTTCAAGAAACTGTAGCGCGGCAGGATAACCCATGCGAAAGAGCATGACGTGCTTACAGCCGGAATTTTTTTCATAATTTGACTTTTCGCACAACAACATGTGAAGAAATTAACTGTATACTGTGCCACAAAAAACTTGCTTAATTTCATTTTCATTTATTGATACCCTCAAGCAAAGGTATTACAGAGAGGAGTGAGTAAACAAAATAAGAAGTAGAAGCAAACAAAAAACGCAGCAAAAAATAAATAACGATACAAGATCTTCGGCCCTGTAGACTGCATATGCTGGCAGTGATATGTTTATACGTATTTCGAAAAGAACATTTGGTGCACGGAGTTCATTGCAATATTCATCTAGGTCTGCGTATCTACAACAAACATAATAAATTTAGCTTTGCTCCTGTATTTCTCTAGCCGTGACAAGATGCCACTATGCTGTCGACAAGGACTACATATGCAAAATGATGCAGGACTGGGTTTGATGGTAGAGCATGCTTTAAATTTCAATGGAGAGTTCAATAAACAAAGGGAAGAGAGCGTTCTGTTCTTTGTCTCCTCTGTTCTCCCTGCGCTCCCTGTTGAACCTGAACTCATGCCGCAAATCACTTCTCTTGCAGTAATATCTGCTCCAAAGCACCCTTGATGATTCCCATTGCATCTGTAAAAAATATGCACCTACAGTGGACAACGATACGAGAAAACAGCGCGAAACACGGGACAGTAAATGAGATGGACCAAGCGCTGTACGCACCAACCGGCCCAAATAAGCACTCTACTGTAGTGTGCCGCTGCAGAATAACAGCTCATCGTATCCAGCATATCCGCTCAACTGCTACCACAGTGAGACCCTTTTGTACAAGGAATTACCGAGATTACAGCACAATTGTTAGCGTAGCATGTACCAACAAAACGTAGATATTTGCTATTTAAAACGCCTTGCTGTCGATGCCATGTTCGAGCAACACCACCTGGATTATTGGCTCGGGCCCCTGTCGGGCCCGATCTGCGCTCGGGCCGGGTAGGTGAAATTTTTTTCTTGGGCTCCGGCCGGGCCCGGGTCTCGCTTTTGAGTCACCGGGCTGGGTTCTTGCGGGTAAACTTCGAGTGCCGGGCTCAGGCCGGGCACGGGCCGACAATCACGGCCCGTGCAGTGCTCTATGCTGGATACACGATTTTAGTCGGCCGACCAGGCAAAACGTTTACGAAAGCGAAGTACTTTGATTTTGGCCCATGAGGTCTATGGTATGTGTTATGAAGGTTTCAACATTTTGGTGGCGTTGAACAACTGGTAAGCGAAGCGGATATCTAATGTGAGTCAGTCATTCTTCTGAAGGCCACCTTTAGAGGAAGAAAAGTGACTGTGCTAGTGATAACTGTCAGTCATTGTCATAGAAGAAAATAATAGGAGGATGCAAGCTATTAAGTTGGTGATACTTCACGCCCCGAATCGTACGTGCGGCATTAGCACGTTACGATACATGCACTTTCTTATTTGTGCTCGTACACACATCCATGTAGCTGCTTTCTGCAGCTTAGGTGACAAACTTTCAAGCACCTAATGCTCTATTGCATGACAAGTGTATCCCGTGTTTAAGAAAAAAAAAGCACGTGAACGAAAATACTGAGAAGCGCGCGCGCGTGATGTCCTGGCAATCGAACGCGTACGTTGGGCGCTCGCCGTCTCATTGATACAGCGAATAAATGAATGGAATTTCGGTAATGCTGATATCGATCGGATGAATTATCAGGTCGAGCGCAGACGGGCGGCAAAAAGGGCAGATTATGCCCGACAAAAAACTGTGACGGAGGTCTACACTGTCCGAAGGACAGCAAATTGTGACCAATATTAGGCGCTGAAAGCCAATGTCGGTTGAAGAACGGCAAAAGGGTCCCATTAGTAGCCGGTGAAAGCCAACGGCTCAACCGACATAGGCTGAAGAACGGCAAAACCGGCCCAATATTTGTCGATAAAACACATTGGCTCAGCCAATATCGGCGGGACGGCGGCAAAGCAGCCCCAATATCGCCGGTGAAAACCGAATATCCGATGAAGGGCGGCAAAACCGGCCCAGTTTTGCCGGCCAAATTCAACGGCTCAGCCAATAATCACCCACTGCCGGTTACATTGGGCCTTGGCTGGGCCTCGCATAGCCACCATAAAACCATTATCAGCCCGACGTTGTGTGCTGCCTAGGGCATGGTTGGATTCTTTAAGGGCAAAACCGTCGTTGTCGGTAAGGTATTTATGCGAGGATTGGCGTCATTTTGGTTGCAAAATGAAGCCCTCCTAAACAAAAACTTCTTGCCGGACAGGCCGAACCATCTTGTTGTTTTACCTTCGCCACTGCGGCCAATTCTGCAGGCTCTACATGACGACCCGACGGCTGGCCATTTTGGTTTTTTCCGCACGCTAGGGAGGATACTAGAAAAGTACTACTGGACACGCTTTACCGCCGACGTCGTTTGTTATCTGAGGACATGCCGAGTCTCTCAGCGACGCGAGATACCACCGACAAGGTGGGCGGCTTTTCTACAGCCACTCGATCTATCTCTTCGACCCTTCCAGCAGATCAGTATGAACTTGGTCGGGCCATTTCTGACGTCGATGCTCGGTAACAAGTGGATCATCGGAGCCACAGACTTCCTCACTCGTTACATCGAAACCAGGGCGCTGTTTAAAGGCATCCCTGCGGGGTAGCGAAGTTCTTTGTCGAGAACATCCTACTGGGACACGGCACCCCAGAAGTCCTCATCGCCGACAGGCACGGATTTAACAGAAGACCTAACGCAAGCAATCTTGAAATACAGCCACATAGCTCACCGAAGGACAACTGCCTACCACCCGCTGATGAATGACCGCACCGAGCGTCTGTGAAAAACCGTCGCCGACATGTTCGGAATTTACGTCGACCACAAACCCAAGAATTGGGAAGCTATACTTCTGCATGTAACTTTCGCCTACAAGACGGCAATACAAGACGCCCCCAGATGACGTTTTTCGAGCTGGTTTTACGGTAAAACCGTGCAAGAACGCTCGACGTCATGGCACCCAACGTCGCTGAAGAAGGAAACCCTGACATCGCCGTCAGAAACCAGACAGCTCACCCTTCGGTCCATCAAGTGCCAGCGAACGACCAACAGCCGTTGTTACCATGTTTGATGACGCCATGCAGAATACAAGCCCGGCGATGTTGCATGGGTGTAGACACCGATACGGCGATGTAGACTCAGTGAGAAACTTTTTCACCAATACATTGGGGCCCATGAGGTGCTTTGACATCTCGGCGCTCTGGACTACGAGGTCGTACCGGCAAAATCAGCGGCGCCACGCATGACAGGGAGTTCGAGGCGTGTCCCATAAGCTGTTTTATACGCGTTAGTAAAACTGAGGCCTTTGCTTTTTCGTTTCTTTCAGTTTTTCTTTGCTTTTGAGCCCGTCGTTACAAGGCCGATTGACGTGTTTGTTAATGTTAGAACTCACGATACAGTGCACACACGTCTGTTTCATAAAAAGAAATTGCACTGTCCGATTCGACGATGAGTATGTCATACGTAGAGTTCATCAGCGTATTCGTCCAGGGTCGAGCAACTTTTGAAGATTACTTGCTCAGTCATATAACTAAATACGTAGGGTTAGTACTTTTTAATAAGATTGGCGCGGCAACACTGCAACCACAATTGTATTTGCACCGACATGACAGCTACAGAGGGTCGTTCTTTAAAGCAGTTTAGAGACCCGGTGTGGTCCTGTGGTAGAAGAAGTCACCGGTTAATCTTTTTTTTTCATACTTACAAAAGCAGCATGTCAATGCTATGGGCATGTAACTACTGGCACATAACAGATTCCTGCCTTCTTTACGCATTGGACAAATAATGGCTTCTTTCCAAGAGGTTGTAATGTACCCCAAACCACGTGGTGTTGTATATTGACAGAGCTGTATGTAGTGTTTCAGCGTGTAGGTTCGTGGTCATTTCACACATGATACGGTCACCAACTGGTCTGTGTTTTAGAAGGAACTCAAACAAGCCAGCTATCAAATTTCGTTCAAGGCGTCTGCCTGTTCGTTGAACTTCAGAAAGGTGGATTACGTTGGTATGTAGTAAATATATGTTGAAAGTGTTCACCCAGAAAGTTTGCCTATTTTTACATTAGGTTCCCTTGGCTATTTACTAAGGATGGTGGTTGTGTTTAGCGACCGTTGAATTTCTGAGTGCTACTGGACACCTTGCTGTCATCCGTATGACTAAGTATGTTAAATATATTCGCAATGCACATAGTTGCAAAAACAAATTAAAAATAGTCACACTACCCTCATGATATTGCCTAAGAGAGTTCGAAGGCGGAAGCCATGTTAATATTATTTTCTCGATCGATTCTGCTGAGACTCCCCTCCAAAAGGTTTCTCCAACGAGCATATTTCCGCCTCATTGCTTCTTATGACAAGCGCAATTCCCTATGGTTCCGCCATTGCACTACAAGTTCTTTTAACCGACACCACGCACTGCAGTGGTTGAAATGCGACAATGACGCAGCTCTGGCTTGATTTGGCAGGAACTGAGGAGGCCACCTCTTGAGTTTCACCAAACTGTTTTTGAAGGCGTCGAGCTCTAGCGTGTCTTTTTTTTCCATGTGGAATTTTTTTTTCATGTTTCGTGGAAGAGTCGCTACCAGCGACGACACATCGACCCCCCTGGATTGCTTCTATTGTGTCCAATATATTTCTAACACACACATTTCCCCTGGTACTGGTAAATCGCCATCAGTGATACGAATTATGAAAAGACGGCATCTATTGCTACCGAGGGCATTTATTTGAAAGTGATGCGCTACAGATTATCAAATTCACTGACCGCATTTGAACGTAAGATGAACTTGCTGCCGCATTGCTTCAAGTGGGCTGTCTGTACAACAGCCGATTTTAGTGGCCAAGTTGTCCGCCGCCGCCACCGCAGGTGTTTATAACCACCATCCCGCGAATAGAGCAAAAATTATCTAGGATCGGATGTGATTTGAACCCGGGCCTTTTGCGCGGCAGTCGAGAATTCTACCAAATGCGTTGGCGGGCTAGTGGGTGAAATTCATAGTGCTTTTTAGCGCGAAAAAACGACACCACAAGAAAGAAGAAGAAAGAAAAGCACTGTGTTCTGTCTTCTTTCTTGTGGTGTCGTTTTTTGCGCTAAAAAAGCACTAGAGAATTCTACCACAGAGCCACGCTGGTGCTTGTAAGTGCTTCGCAAAAAGATCATCATTGCGTAATGTCGGGCAAGCAATCACGTTAAGATGTTTACTATAGCCTTGCATAAGAGCAAAATAGCACCCAGGAGTCTCAGAATGCGACCTGCTTAACTATTGTGTCGTTTCATATGCCTCCAACGCATTACAAAAGGCCCTGCCATATTTCTTCATCGTCATCACCCACAGCATAACAATGTGCACATAATGCATTACGGATATCTAGCGTTACCTCGCTTCTCAGAAGAATTCCGAATAAACGACAGAGTGGGTTTTGCATAATTAGCGAATGTTGTGATTTATGGCGTACTGGGTACCTTACAACAGTACTAGTATATCAGTTGCCCCCAAGAAAGTTTTCAATTGGCTCTCCAAAGGGAACTCGTCCAGCAATCGATGTGACGGTGCTGCGTGTCACGCGCAAGCCTGGCGTTTTTTCGTCGCATTTCGCTATGCAGCCTGAAACACCATCCAAGATTCCACCTGATGTCCCTCAGGCCGGGTTACGGTGACATTCGTCCGAATGCTGGTTTCTTGGCCTGGGAATTTGTGCTCGGATACTTCTATTTGTTTTGTTGCCTGCTCCAGAACAAGAAAAATATGAGCTGTCAAAATTTGGTGTCGCAAAGATGTTCGCAGCTTCTTGGGCCTCAGCTCCTAGTTGGTTGGTAACAACTTTATTGGTAGTCCAGCAGAGCTTTCGCCGACCGGGCCTTAGGTCTCCCACGTGGGGACGTCGAGGTCTTGCCTCACCGCCACCTCGCGGGCCTGCTGGACAGCCCAAAGTTGGTCGCCGAGGCTGGGGCTGGACAAGACCGCGGCCCACCGCGGCGGAAGAGTTCCGGAGTTAGCACCTTGCGGGCTTTATTGCGATAGCAATTATATGGACAGTCTCGGCTGGTTTTTGCCGTCTCCTTCGCTGTCGCCGCGGTCACGCACCGTAAATGTATATATTATATATATATATATATATATATATATATATATATATATACATATGTCCCAAAGAAGAATATTTCAGAAAAATGCTTCCGAAGCGCGGAATCGAACCAGCGACTTCTCGCTCCGCAGCGCGTAGCGCTAACCACAACGCCACAAAGCGCAGATCCTTCAGGTAGCTAACGGCGAGCGTTATATACACACCATTTACCGCTGGCAGGACTCAGAGACGGCAGGCGCTTATAAGCCTTTCTTTATTACCCGCGAGATGGCGCGAGGAGCGCAACGGGCGCATTTAAAAATTGTCGGCCAGCTCGCTCGCTTCTTCTATTTGCCAAGGGAGACCCTTGCCCTTCCGCTGTCTGCTTGCACGGTAGTTGCTGCCGGGGGCAGAGTGTTCTACAGCGTAACAGAGCGTCCATCATGGGCCGCTTTTCTTGCTACCTCATTCATTGCTTCGGCCTTGCAGCGAAACTGTGACTTTTTTGTAACAGGCCCTAGTATCCACGATTTTTCACAAATCATGCGGACATTGCATACATCCTCACTCAGCTTCTTCAAAAAAGTCGCTATGTTCTTTTATGTGCCCATACCAATCTGCTGCTTTGACTCATCAGGTCCTGCTGCTTATTTCTGTACCTATTTTTACTCACATTCATGCGTCAGCACCCACAAAACTCTATCCTGAAGCCAGTGACCTTGGTATTCGCTTTCTACAGGCCTAGAAGAAAGAAGGAAGGGGACCGTATTATTGACAGCTGTAATATCCAATAACCAAGTATTCGATTTCTGAACATGAATTCCCGGCTTCCGTTTGAACAGTGGAAAAATTCTGGGCCTTTTTTGTAAGGCCAGCCATTCACAGTCGTTTAAAGATGCTTGAAGGCAATAAAAGACGCACTGAAGCATTTAAAGATGCTTCAGTGCGGCTTGGTTGCTGCGCTCGGCGGCCGCGAGAGTATAACTTCTGTGCTCTGCACAAAATCAGGCTCTTGCATCAAAATGCAAACTGCCTTGATCCATTGATCTATAAGGTGTAGATGTTTGTACTACTACCAAACCAATGAACAATCTTTCTTTGATTCGTTTTCGTGACGTGGTAACAAATAAAATGGGGAAAACTACATTTCGGGCATCACTATAACACCAGCTTCAGTGCTGCCCGACAATTTTGTTGGGATGTCTCTTACCTCAGTGGTATAATAAAGCGGAAGCTTTAAATTCCCCACCAAAATCCAAAATTCACCGTTGGCTTCGGCGTCCCTCGTCGGCGGCCTAAACACCAGTGATGCAAAAAATCATAATCACATGCTGACGGAAGCATTCGTCATCATCATTTTGTCACAGGTCACCAAAATTTGCGGCAACATCATGGCGTCGTTATTGTATCAGATCATATAGCGTTACGTCACATTATGGCGTCATCGCATGACACTGTTTCGCCGAAAGGTACGCCGATCACGAAGGTAGTTCAAACACAGCTGAACGCGAATGCACATTTATTTAAAAACTACGACATGAGCAATTGATCTTTCATCTTATCGTTCATACCTTCAGAATTTTATGCATAAAAAGCAAAATCTAGCATTACCATGTGGAATTTTTTGCGACAGTTTGCTTTTCTTTCAGAGACTGTTTACGCTGCCGATGTTTTCTCCTTCTTTTCTTAAAGTTTGTTCATATCTGGAAGCAGTTTTAGATCATCATCACGCAAATAAGTATAATTATTTTTTTTCGTTTATGGACATTTCTGGAGTGATAAAAGAGAGGGAAACTACTCGGTTAAGAACAGGGAAATTGCCGTGGCTCCGTTGGCTGCGACGACTGCGTTGCTTAGCTCTAACCGTGCACTGGCGAGTTGTGCGCTGCAGCAATGCTCGGCTTTGCAGAGATCTGGTTCACGCGCTATGTTGCACCTACAGCCTATGCGACCGGCAGACTCATCCATCCTCTCAGCAGCAGGGAATACTTTGTCGTTTACGTGATATCCCTGCGCTCCCGGCGGCCCTTAAACCAAAGTTCTGCGATGTGTGCGCCTCTAATCTGCTTTGTGGCCACCGTTTTATCTTTAATCCCGTTTGGCACATCACTAACATCGAAGGCGTTAACAGCACAGTGTTCACGGTATGTTTCATTTTAACAAAAATAAAGCACCAGAAGCGTTATTTTTGACCGTTTCAGCTTCTTCTCTTCCCGTTTATATATGGGGCGGCTTCGTAGACTCGGAATGTTATTCGCTGTTTGGCCAGCTTGCTTGTCGCATACAGCAGCTTCTATCGCTTGGCACGACATGCACAAAAACATATTTTATAGGGGCCCTGCAACACCTTTTTTAGTTATATTGGAATAGTCTCATTATTGACGTATGACTCTTCACGAGTCATATGCCGCAAAAATTTTTTGAATTCGTCAAGTCTAAGTGGTGTTACCAAATTATAGAGATCACGTTCCGCAGCTTTCTCCCTCCACTCAACGCCACGAGCGCGCGGAAAGCTGCGCGGGGCGTGAAGGGAGGGAGGACGGAGGTGCGAGAAGGCGCCGAAGAGTTACGTCAGCACCGGCGACATTTTTTTTCTTCATTTTTTCTCTCTTGCGTCTCGGCGCAACCACGTGGTCTGTGGCGCCACTTCCGGTCGGCTTGCGTGGTCGTCGTCGAGCGGAGCCCATCGCACCGTGTAACTCGCGTGCTTCAAAACTGCGAGTCGGTTTGGTAATGTTGGGTGTGCACCTCGAACTGCCGTAGTGTTTTCATCGCTCTGCCAACTATGGACGCAAACCTGCGTGCGCGTTTGGAGCGAATGACAGCTGAGATGGGTTTCGACCCACACTCCGATACACCGCCTCGTCGCACTGCTCGCGCTTGAATCGTATTCAACACGGCAAAGCTGCGTGCACCCTTCTCCCAGTGGCGGCACTTCGATGCTGTTTGCTCTTCGAATGCGGGTGCACAGCGAGTGTGGGCTGACAACAAAGAACTAAAGACTAGAAGAAAGGATTGTGGGGCATCGGGCCGGCGCGGACCCATCCCCCGGCTGTCTGTAGCTACCGTGAAAATGCGAGTCTGCTTGGTTGCTGTGTCGCGGTTTCTCGGGAACGTGAGACTACGGGGAGGATACGCTGAGGTACGGCTCGATGACATACTGAACAGACAGCGAACGGGACTCTCACCATACAGCGAACACAGGTATCCTAAACTAGCCGGCGCCAGCATTGTTATCGGAGAAATGCTGCACCGCTGCCTCGGTCGGTCGTGAGAACGTGTCGACGATGCAGTTTCCAGCTGACAAGGCAACACTCGAACGGCTGCCACTCTCAAAGGCAACCGGCGATGGTCAAAAGCACAGAAATATTCACGATTTCGGCACTGCGCACGGTGAAGAACACGCAACCACGCAACTATGAGCAGACGAGCTGTCGGTGAGACCGGAAGTGCTAATATTAATGTCTGTTCGGTGTTTTAACGACATAACACAATATAGACATACATATTATCTACTTATTGAACTCAATATTAACAACCAAGGTAATAATGAGGGTGTTATCGTGATTATAACATCAGCCAATGGTGGAACTGCCGACAATCGCGTCATATATTGCGGACTAATACATCATTTTTGGAGAGAAGAGGGAGCGATTTTCAGCTGACTTTCAGAATTTATTGTAAATCCAGGCAACTCGCTTCGCATAATATTTGGCTCGCGTGTTCTCGGGAGCCTCAACTACCGATTGGCAGCGCGTTTTCACCCTGCTCAAAAAGTGTTGCATGGCCTCTTTAACAGCGAGGTTGTTAGCCAAACCATAAAGACGGCAGTGGTGTTGGAAAAAATTATCATAATCATGAACGGGTATGTACCAAAAAGTTTCGGCAAATCACACTACTCACCGCTCCCTGTAAAACCCTGATGGGTGAGAGGACGAGTGCCGAGAAAGCAACATAGACAAAAACAAAGAAATACATAAAGGAAGAGAAAGCGAGAGATTCTCGGTGAAAGAAAACCTTCACATTGCGGGATTTGAACCCACATATCCTCGATCCGAAGGCGTACATCCTAACCAATCGGCTATCTAAGCACGCTAGCAGAGCATATCATAGCATTGTATAGTATCGTGCAGCAAGGGGAGCGTAAGGAGAGATGTGAAGGTGAGGAGGTGGAAAGGAAAGTGGGAGAGAGTCGAGCGTAGGACAGCAAGAATGAGAAAGAAATAGAGAGAACGGAATGCTGAAAGACGGAAATAGAGATCTACGAAAGAGAGATGGAAAAGAAGATAAAAATAAAGAGGAAGCCATGCATCGCGACCATATACCGCACCACCTCGTCAAGCCGCGCATCCGCAGTAGCTATGCCATGCCAACCGACGGAGGCATCGCGCGCAACCTTCAACCGACGGAGACATCCGCGCAACCTCAGCCTGGCTGCGCCCCATCATGCCGAGACAGCCATGGGGCGTCCTAACGAATTGCGTACTCTAGATGAGGAACCCGCGCATCTCGAAGCTAGACGTGTCGGTGGACCGGCGTACAAGTGACAATGGGCCCGTGTTTCCGTGCACCATGCTTTGCGCGACTTAGTGCAAACTTCCCGAATTTTTCCTCTCGTGACAATCGCAACGTGCAACGGCAATGCGATGCGACGCAAGCCTATCATCTCGTGTCTTCCCCTGCGCTGTAAAAGCAATTTGAAATGCAATACCAACTAGCCCGTACTCTCACCTTGTATCCACTAACGATAATACGCCCTGACCACCTGTTAGCCCTGTCAACTGTTCGTTTTTTCGGGGTAAATACAAATACAATGATTACGTTGCACGACCATACACAAGTTCGTGCTGCGTTGAATCATCTCAAACCCTGAAAGTTTGAGACAAGCGCCGGTATACTTAGAGGACTCAGAGAGCTGCATCCCCAGGTAGATGCTAAGAGTACTTCAAATGGGACGGATGCAACACTGCTTCCAGAAATTTGCGCATGGGTACATCGTGTAGTGAGGCCAGTCTACACTGCAGGCAAAGGCCAATGCTACTATGTTGTCGAGGGTGTCAGCTCCTTGAATGGTCCTGCATGTAAAACTGATAGTGCAAGTGATGTACATTTATTGGGGCACAAGAGCTTCTTCTTCCGCAGGGCTCTGTCATAGGGCCACTACTGTTCTTATTGTATAATAATATTATGACAGCGGCTTCTCACCCGATGTTTTCATTAGGCACTATCAGTTAGGCTTCTAACTATCATTAGGCTTCTCACCCGATGTTTTCATGTGGTTTTGAGTAGGTGACGACGCAGTCACCTACTCAAAGCCACAATCGAACTACGACCAGAAAAATCTTAATGAACATCTGGGCATGATAGGCTCTTGGTGGAAAAAATGTCAAACGGAATTGAACCCAAGCGAAACTGTTTTTATGCCAATTACAAGAAAAAACCAAGCCTCTCTTATTTCGCCCCATCATACATGATGCACCGAATATAAATACCTGGTGTTTACGTTAAAGCTCTGCACGGTCCCGGCCCGGGCCCGGGACTTGTTACAATTTAACCTCCCGAGCCTTGCCCGGCGGCTAAGATCGAGATGCGGGCCCGGCCCGGGCCGGAGAAAAAATTTCGCCTACCCGGCCTGGCCCGGCCCGACCACACAACGGGCCCGAACAGGGGTCCGAGCGAAGAATCTAGGTGGTGTTGCCCGAACATAGAATCGACAGCAAGGCGTTTTAGGTGCCACATATTTACGCATGCTTGGCGCATGCTTCGCTAGCAAGTATACTTTAACCTACGGTACTTTCTTGTAAAAAGGGCCTCGCTCACCGTGGAAACAGTTCAGCGGACATATGGGGTATGATGAACGTTTGTTCGGCAGTGGTATACCTAATTTTCTGCGATTACAGTCGGGATCATGGAGACCGTTTTCTAGCAGATATTGTAGGAAGGAAAGTGGTTTGCAGCATGAGTCCGGTTTCAATTAGGAGCGCCATAAAAACAGAGGGGACAGAGAACAGTACACTCTCTTCACATTGGTTTTATTGTGCTCTCTATTGAAATTGAAATGGGCACGAAAGTGAAACAATGAATCGGCTTAAATTGACAAATTGTGCTCTGAGCAATCGAATGTTGTTAATTTCACCAACACAGATGCATGAATAAAGGTGAAAATCACGGTCAAAATCTCATTTCTATATGTTGCGCCAAAATCTCCGTGCGTGACAACACGGATTTCAAAGCTTATGTTTCGTATATTGGCGTCTTTGGCTACTCGAAACTTCCTGAAGCTTTGTATGTTAAGTCTATAGCCATCTTGGAAGACAATGTGCTTCATTTTTGCCGATTAGGAACTGCGTAGGCCCTAGTGGACGCCATCAAAATCTATCACGTTCCGGAGTTCGATGCGGCAATTTCAAGGTGGCGTCACCACCCTTAATTTCTTTTTGCGCGCTTTCTCGCGGCAGGCGTGGTAATTTTGGAATTCCGAAAGAGTAATTTACTATTACGACGAAAATCGTTTTTCCTTTTCTTGTCCCTTTAAAGCATGTTGTAACGACAAAGCCAACCGTGCACACTTCTGGATATGCAGCACCAGATTTATCATAGCAGCACCTTGCCACATCAGGAGAAATAGAGGAACAAAGCCAAATTTATTAGAGAGATTCCGCTATAAGTACACCCTGCACCGTTGCATCACATGTCCTGCTGCGCTAAATTTTCTTGCACTGCTTGCGCTAGCCGCAGGGGCACACATCTGCCTTGCGAAATGTTAAGGCCTCGGCAGTCGTTGTCCTTAACTTCCACCACTGGAGCAAATTTAGGATGTCTTTTGCACCTCTGCAGAATGAAAATACTTGTCCAGTTCATCCCTTCAATTATTTCGTTCCCGAACTTTGTGCCACTCTTCAATATTATCTATAAATGCATCTGAGGCTTTCTCCTTGCAGTTGCCAGCAGTGTTTGTTATGCACGGCTTGCACAAGGTTCTTTTTTTCCATATTATAATGGTGGATGCCTTCCTAAGGATGTTGTACAACCGGTAGAAGGTGTCGTACACTGGTAAGACTACATGGGTAGGACTTGCAGTAGGTGGACGAAGTGATTGCGATCTATTTTCGGGTTTCATTCCAGTTTGGTAATAGAGGTGCGAATAAGATTCTCGACGCTCACTCATTGGATGCATATGACTTGAGGTAAGGCGACATCACCCGTCATGGAATTCGTGATTCTTATTTCAAGCCAGATATTTCGTCAAGCGAATATAGTTTTACCTATAAACATGAATATAGATATTTAATTGACTTATGCCATTCCTGCACATTCCAACGCTGTTGTCGCAGTATGATGTAGCTCTCGCACTTTATGGTGCGGGGGTCTCAAGCATGCGGCCCGCGGACCTCTCGCTAGCGGCCTGCGGCCCGCACATGACTGTCTTCGTCCCACTTGTTTTTAATCTTCTTTGTAAGTACTATCGCGCTCAGTATGAGCTACATTCCGCGAGCGCGTGGCCGAGTGCTCTGCAAGGATGTACAGTGACGCCGATCTTGGCATATTTTCGAGTTATTGGGAGAGAGTTTGGCTGTTCCTGCGAGCGCGCATCGCCTACACTTGCGTCCTCCCTCGCCCTCGTTTTGCCCTGCGGTGATATCAGCTTAGAAAATGATAACTTCGCGGGTGAAAGCAAGCAAGTGGGGGCGATACGCGCTCGCACGAGCAGCCACACTCTCTCCCGATAACTTGAAAATATGCCAAAATCGGCGCCACTGTACAACCTTGCAGAGCGCTCGGCCACGCGCTCGCGTGATGTAGCTCATACTGAGCGCGATAGTACATTCTTGAGCTACACAGGCATGACATGTCTATGTACTTTTTTTCGAATGCACATAAAGTAAATTATAGTTAGATGTTAACTACATAAGCGCCTGGTCCATTTACTTTTAGCTCGCCCATTTCAGATAAATCAAGTAGCCCCATATGCAAGAAGCAAAAGAATATCAGTACTGGTCGCTCATAAAGCCTCTCCAAATAGTTTGACCCACATAAAAAATCGTTTTATCGAGATAAAATGTGAAACGTATATGTACGCGCAACGTTTGAGGAACGCACTTCAAGGGACACTAATGAAATAACAAATCTCCTATTATCAGCAAACTACTCTTAAAATTCCATAATCACCACGCTCGCTGCGACAAGTCTTGGTAAGCGAGAAAACGTGCAAAAGGAAAATGCGGATGCCGAAGCCACCTTAAAAATCGTAGAACAAACACCGTGACGTCATAGATTCTCACGGCGTCTACTGGGATCTACGTAGTTCCTCATGGGCATAGATTAAGTACAGTGCGCACCAAGAGGGCCATAGACATAACATTCCAAGCTTCAAGAAGTTTCGTTCACCCAATGTCCCCAAAATACGACAAATATATTTTGAAATCCGTGATGTCAAGCGCGGAGATTTCCGCGCCATTCACCGTAACAGTTAGTGCAGTGCAATGTTTTAGACAGTAATTGCAGAAGCCAAAATATTTCAGTACAGCTTGGAAGCCTTATGCTCACATTCAAAATGGATGTTTTGCTAAATCTTTGAAAAAAATGCACCTTGCGTTTCCATTGACACCGCATCAAGTTCTTGACCGTATAAATTGTCAACTTAACGTCAATTTCTACTGAGTACACTCATAAATGATTTATATGTCGTGGAGTTAGAAAGCATGATTTGAATGTATCTTATACAGACTTTTTGAGAACTAACAGACAATAATGCCAAGGAAAGTACTTTCCTTGGCATTATTGGCTGTTAGTTCTCATCAATACTGTGTCTAACAAAGAAAAACGAGCCCTTGAAAAAGTCACCTTCTTTCCTTGTTATACAGACACTTAATGCACATACGTTCAGAAATGTTCAGGTGACTTACACATGATACACATTTAATCGACCAAGTATCGAACACTGAAAATGTACAAATTTTATAACACTAATCTTTAACTTCAGCGGCCGTATTCGCAAAAGTTCAATTTTTGTGTGACAATGCTTGGCGGGATTACTGATACGTGAGCTATTAGGATTGAGTTAAATATTACGTACGAATATATTTAGCGTGATACGGTTTTGTGAATACAGGCCTTGCATGATGCACAAACCAAACTTGAGATCGTAGAGAGCTCTCCGTAGAGCCGTCACGTACTAAATGTGAAAAGTTGAAATGATTGAACTATTAAAAGGTGAATCTTATATCGCCAATAAGCTTCACAAATTTTACCTACAGGAAGAAGGGCGTATATTGGTAATATCATGGACGCGCTGAGTCTGTATTCATTCGCGCCTCTGTTGCTTCGCTCACCGGGGCCCGTGTTCCTCACTTGTGATCTCTCTTGCTGTTATGTTGTGTTCAGGGACTGCTATGATTTACGCAGGCTATCGAGACAGCTCGGGGGAATTTACTTCGCTGCTTAGGGTGCACGTGCGGACGCACATGAAAGTCGTCTGTTTCTCTGGAGAGACCGGTGGATTCACCATCGTTAACTTTTCTTGCGGAAAAATGGATACCCAAGCTTTTGTGCAATCATTCCTCGCAACATCCTTCTGAAAAGCTGCACAGATGACGTCGTCGTCTTAACATGTGATTAAGTTTCTCTGGATTTACCGCGTCTGTCAACCACAAGCCTCTGCTAATTTTTAGGTAAGTTTGTAATTTTCACTGCCTTCACATGTTGCAATCGAACATTATGAAAACTCAAAAAGCGTTGCGCGTTGCATGCTTTATGAGTATATGACTGTGTATATATAGTGTTTACGTGCTCAAGCCGTCGCATTGTAGCCATTTTATTTCGACAACTGCATTCTTTTTTTTCGATTTCTCCAGGTATGACACCCTGTTTAATCGGAAAGAATCTCTCCATCAACTAAATTATGGCTCTTGCGCAATTCACGTTTTCGTAAACATAAAATAGATGTAAACATATTTCGATTTTATTTTGCTTTTGATGCTTGCAGAGTACCAAAGACCAATTACAACGAACACAATTAAGAAATTAATATAGTTGGCAATATGCATGAGTGAGTATGGGCATTTGTGTGTCTGATTTCTCTTTTCTCGACCCCTTTTGACCTTGTTCTTAAAATTACATGTGTCTTCACAATCGGGACACGCGGCGAAAAATTTTTGCGAGCCCAATTCTTGTGTATATGAATCTGCAGAAGTCGACAAATTAAACTCCAATGATCTGCGTTAGAGATTTCAATTGTTTGAAAGGTGTATGAGTAGCAATGAATGCATGAAAATTCATCAACGGTTTCAAAACCCATTTTTTTTACTCTCTAGTTTTCATAAAATGTCCCTAATACCCTCTATTCTTACGTGCGCAGAGACTCAGCCACCTTTTAGCAGTTGCGTTATAGTGGCTTTCTAGCCACAATAGTTGCCACAAGCTTGCATCGAACTCCATAAAGGTTCAGTATCAAGTCCCACAAAATGTTTCTATTGCTAAGAGGTTTAATAGCAGAGAATGTGGGAGAACGGACAGCGGGCAGAGAACAACGAGCTCATGCCGATGGCGATGGCGTTGAGGCGCAGAGCGATGTCACTGAGACCACTCTTCACTACCATCGCCGTCCGCAGAAAAAGGCGCCATTCTATAGGCACCGCCCACTGACCAGAGGGCGCTGCGTTGCTCGCATTGGCCCGTCCCAAGTTCGCTGACATTGGTCGTTAGGGGCACGTAGATAATAGGCGTGCGCACGCGTTGCCCGTGTAGCCCGGCCGCAATCCGCCCACTTAAGCATGTGGGGAGACGTGCGCGTCGCGTTCCATTTTGACTAACCCTGTCTCATTATTGTTTTTTTATCCACTAGGCTTTCCCCTCTAACGCTGCAGTCGCACTGGAAAACTCGACTCTATGGGGCCTATAAGGAAAGAAACAATGGCTAACAGAGGGTCTTAAAAATTACTAAGTTGGCATTCAGTGTGGCACAAAATATATTGTCACGTGGTCGCGACGTCGACGAAGACAACAGGCAGCACGTCCGAGATGAAACTGTTTATTTGGCCGAACTTGTGGCCGAGAAACTGAGAACTAGAACTACAGCAATACACGCTGTACAATGATAGCGGCGAACAGGGCGTCCTCCGTCGATCAACTCACAAGCGGTCAAGCGCGTCGGCTTTTATACAGGTGCTATGGAACTTTCCAGCAATATCGCTGGTGGCGGCGTTATCTCTCGACAAAGCTGGAACATTCGCGTGCGGCGCGCAATCTTAACAAAGCGATCTACTAAAATCGTGAAGCTTCTCGAACACTGCTTCGCGGCCAGCGTCGAGCGTTGATAACCGTCCTTGCTGGTCAAACTCGAACACATCAAAATAAAAGAAGAAGCGGGCGTGGCATTACCCCCCTCTGAAAAAGCATCGTCCCGATGCTTGCAACAGAACATGGAAAGAAAAAAAAACAAGTGCATACACAAATAAATTACAATAACAAAGGAAAAAGTAGAGTTCCCAGGTTCGCTAACGCGCAAAAAACGGCTTAAGGCGCACGACATGGACGACTTCAGGTCGTGCGCGGCGTCGCTGGGAGTTCGTAATGCCGTCCGGGATGACCTCGTAGTCAAGAGCGCCGAGGCGTCGAAGCACCTTGTATGGGCCGAAGTATCGCCGAAGAAGTTTTTCACTGAGCCCACGTCGGCGTATCGGCGTCCAGACCCACACACGGTCACCGGGTTGGTACTCCATGTGGCGTCGTCGAAGATTATAGTGACGGCTGTCGACCCTCTGCTGGTTCTTGATGCGCAGGCGGGCGAGCTGTCGAGCTTCTTCGGCGCGTTGCAAATAGGCGGCAACGTCGAGATCGTCTTCGTCGGTGGCGGTTGGTAGTATTGCGTCGAGCGTCGTTGCCGGGCTCCTTCCGTAGACCAGCTTGTACGGCGTCATTTGCGTCGTTTCTTGCATGGCCGTGTTGTATGCGAAGGTCACATACGGAAGGAAGGCATCCCACGTCTTGTGTTCGACGTCGACATACATGGCCAGTATGTCGGCGATGGTCTTGTTTAGCCGCTCGGTGAGGCCATTGGTCTGTGGGTGGTACGCTGTGGTCCGGCGGTGGCTTGTTTGGCTGTATCTCAGTATTGCCTGAGTTAGGTCAGCAGTAAACGTCCTACCTCTGTCGGTGATGAGGACCTCTGGGGCGCCATGACGCAGCAGGATGTTCTCAACGAAGAACTTCGCTACCTCGGCGGCACTGCCTCTGGGTAGGACCCTTGTCTCGGCGTAGCGGGTGAGGTAGTCGGTAGCTACGACGATCCATTTGTTTCCGGTATTGGACGTCGGGAACGGCCCCAGTACGAAGACAACAGGCAGCACGTCCGAGATGAAACTGTTTATTTGGCCGAACTTGTGGCCGAGAAACTGAGAACTAGAACTACAGCAATACACGATGTATAATGATAGCGGCGAACAGGGCGTCGTCCGTCGATCAACTCACCAGCGGTCAAGCGCGTCGGCTTTTATACAGGCGCTATGGAACTTTCCAGCAATATCGCTGGTGGCGGCGTTATCTCTCGACAAAGCTGGAACATTCGCGTGCGGCGCGCAATCTTAACAAAGCGATCTACTAAAATCGTAAAGCTTCTCGAACACTGCTTCGCGGCCAGCGTCGAGCATTGATAACCGTCCTTGCTGGTCAAACTCCAACACATCAAAATAAAAGAAGAAGCGGGCGTGGCAGTATGCTAAATTGTTAGACAAAATTCGTGTTAGAAATGTTGAGTGATATCAAATAATATAACTACAAAGTTCTCAACTAAGTTTTGCGTGATTCTGGAAATGCTTTTATAAGAGAAGTAAGCGCAAAACACAATGAGAACTTTGGAATGCTTGCTAAAGGCTATGATAATCGTGTGATACAGCCAGCGTATCCATCGTGACTCTATAAAAGAGCAAGAAAAAACAAAACCTTGCCTTTACAATGATAGAAGTTGTATATGGCGTTGATGAGTTAGTTGAGTAGAATACAATTTTAGTTCGCTACTCAATGGGCTTTTACAGTGACACGGCTTCTGTGCACGCGCACCGAAATTATTCTGACGGCTTCACTAGCGGCGAGCACTCAAAACATTTCAGGTGACTGCCACCGCACCTCGTAATTGTTTGCTAAGTGACTACTTGGATTACGCGTTCGTAGCGTTTTTGTGCGCGCCATATAGCGATGTGCTGTCCAGGTTTGTGGTATCTTCTGCAGAATCTCCAAATGAGCGATCAGTAAGGTTTGCAGTCTCAACGCTTCATGCAACCAGACGTGTTCACTTCTAATAAATGTTCTAGGTGTTCGGGAGGCCGGAGAAGCAGTGCGACGTCATGTTTTGGTCAGGAATTTTACGTCCCCTCCTCCCGGCAGTGGAGTACCCTTATGAAAATGAGTCTTGAGTGTCTAGTGTCGACTAGGTGCGCTCCTAATGAGTCACTAGACAGACATTAGACATGCAAAGCCTAATGTCGTTTAACATTAAGTGTACATCGGAGAGTCAAATGACCATGTGCACTTTAATTTCTGGTGACTGAAGTGTTCAGACTTTCAGTTGCCGTTCCTAATGTCAAAACGCGCATCACAACAAAGAAGTTAAAAAGCCTTAATCGCCACCGTAAAATCAGTTTATCACAATAGACAAGTTCGTCTTTCAGAGACTACAAGCAATAAACAATTTGTGTTGCAATGTACACAAATATCGTGTTTCAGTAGAATGCGTAAATATTTTACATATATCGCCCATGCACCGGCGATCGAAGAATTGCTGACGACCCCAGCAAGGTTCATTATATTACCTGCCGCATATATAGAAGTAAGCATTTCCTTATTTTTAAAAGGCATGAGTCGATCACATATGCAAATATGAACAGATATGAACAAGTGACACTGCGAACACTCGCTCAGGGGCCCGTGTTGCCCATTTTTCCAGTAGAAGTTAACGGAGGAGAGTGGGGATTACCCGCACGGCGTCGCGAAGGATTTTGGGGGGCGGAGAAGAATTGGAACTGTGGACAATGGGTGACGTACAGAAAAAAAAGTTCGTTGTTGTTGTGATAAAAATTAGGGACTGTTCTTATGCATGGCGCACTTACATATATGTCCAAAACAGAATGTTGTTGGTTGCAAAGATACGCGGACAAGCGTTTTTCCCAACCTCAAACTACTGTCTCTATCTCTCCTCGCTGTTGCAACGCTGGTCAGAAGCAGCCGACAAGCAAAGTTCGATTTGGCCCAACGTCGCGTACATCCTTCTCCCGCCCGCCCCCCCTCGTAATGTCGTCTCCACGCGACTCTCCCGCTCTCCACGGCGTCAACTCCTCTCTCCCTTCACTCCTTCCTTGTCCCATTCACCTCCTCTGTGTGCACGTTGGGTGTCGCTTATCACACCCTACCCATTTCCTCCTCCCATCATAATCCCTACCTCTTTCTATCCACGGGAGAGGGCAGTAACTTGAAACAAAAAGCGTTTCTTTTGAGTAAGGACTCAGAGATGACCATCGTCTGGGATGCGAGTTTGAAAACTGCCCATTTCTAACTTTCATTTCCCCAAAACAAATGTATAGTTGTATAACAAAATCGAACAGCCATAACACATTCCCAACATGCACACACGGGTGTAAAAAAGCCATAAATACATTTTTTTGTATGTACAGTGACAAATAAAACAACATTGCTTTATTTTCTACGGAGCGCTGTTTGAAGAGAGGGTCAGCACGCACCAAGGAGATATTTATATTTGTTCTGATTTAAGCAGCGTCATTTCGCGTTTTTGCACTTGTGAAAACGTCGCACCTTTTACGTGCACCTCACAGTCAAAATAGCGCCTTCGTCTTCAAGTGAGCGCTCGTCACCCTCCAGCTTTCCCGACGACTCGCCGAGGGAGCTTCTGACGAATTTCACTAGCAAATGGCTGTATAAGCCTGAGACGGCCGCTCGAACAATGAAATGGCCGTCACATGAGGTACGGAAGATTCACAAACCAAAACTAAATTCGAAACGCGCGCCGAACCGGACTATTTCGCGGAGCAGTACATGTGCAGTAGCTCCGCCCCCGTAGCCTTCCCTTCATTGCCAAGAAAAGTTGTCCTTGGGGGCGCTTTACGGCTTTAGTTGTTTGACGGGTGCGCGCGGTTTGTGTGTGTGCCATGCTGTGTTATACAATGCTTCGTTACCACGTTTATCGATTATGCACGTTGGTTACGTGATTCGATATCATGTGTACCTTCCAAGACGATCTAGGTCCTAGTCTCGTGACTGACGGCGAGTGCGGACGTACAGCAGCCTTTTGACAAGACTGTCGCCGAGTGTACGGTACATTGTGGACTGTAAAGCTGAAGAGTGCGCAGTGGATGCCTGATTTTGGTAAGTTCTAGTATATTTCTGAATTACACAGCTAGGTTACTTCATTACATGACGTCTTTTACGCAGGAACCGAGTGTGATCGTCTGGGCGGTGTGTTCACTCTGCGGGGATGATGGCCAGAGGAAGGATGATAGACATGTATGTTTTACGCTATGCTCAATGCTTTCTGTGCACTTTATACGGTTGTATGAAGCATTCACCATGTGTGTTCACTACCTACAACTGCAACGGGTGGATGAAGGCGCGTTGCTTTGCGCGATACTCCGCTTCTGTAACGCAAGCGTTTCGTGTAATGGCGCTCTTCTTCCTTGGCTGTTCGATTATTCCAAGAATGCCTGTCGCTCGGCCCTCCCGCTTCCTGCTTGCTGGAGTGCGAGGGTAGAGGGGGCATACAAAAGCGCCGCTGCCGCTTCTCTCCGGGAGCTGGATGACCTTGGGGACGCCTGCGCGATGTGTGTCGCATGGAGGGTCACACTCGCGTTGTCCTTTTGGGCGCAGGGGACCAGAGTGGGGGAGGTGAGGAAGGAGGGGAGGACTGCAGTGCTTGAGAGCATGGCCAGCATGGCCCTTTCTCGTAGACGGGACGCGGCCGCGACCGAGGAGCGAAAGTGGCCCGTTCTTGGATTCCGCCGCTCAGAAGCGATCATAAACCGAAATAAGAATCATTTGCAAGATTTTTTGTAGCCCAGTTGTGATTCCGTAAGTAAACTTCTTAGCGTCGTCGAAAGTTACTGAAATCGACTACAGCTGTATACTAAAGGCAAAAAGAGAAATCTCCAACCAGAAGGTTTATTTTGAAAAAAACCCGACGTTTCGAAGCCTGACCGGCTTCTTCTTCAGGGGTGAGATGGCCCGAGGTGCACGGCGCTTATATGCGCTTTCTTGCCGACAGTTGCCGCAAGCCTTGACAATAGAGGGGGGGGGCAAGGTTCCCGTGGTGCGGTTGATGTTTTCCGCTGTATTCTGCACGAGATCATCGCCTGAAGCTACTTGTACGGTGGCTTATCACTTCGGAAATAAAACTGCTTTAAACATAACGTTCATCGCCTAGCCTTCTCATGATGCAGGTACAAATGAAGTAACTCTTCAGGAAACTCAGTAATAATTGGCGTGTAGTACGCGGGGAGGAAGATATCAAAACACGCTGCGGCTGCACATGCGCGCGCGGTGCTCTGCAGTGGCGTGTGCTTGTGGCTTTCTCCGCGACTACTGCACCGCGCTTGTTTTTGTTAGAAGTTAGTTGCACTATGGTTAGGATTTTAATCTGACTGTGCAAGGTCGTTGCTACGAGAAACGAACTTGCGTTGGGTGAACCCACTTGAAGATAATACAAGTCAGTGAATTACGTTATATTCTGGTACTAACACCATGTGTACATTAATTTGAAGTAGCACAAGATGTTATAATTATCAATTCTAGACAATATGCCAGTTGCGTTTGGCAAGGTGCCTTTTGTTGCAATATTTGTGTTTGAGAAAAAAATGATGTGAAATATTTTTCCCGTCGTTATATTGTTTCCTGAAGCATACTGGTTTATATTAACGGAAGTTGTTGTAATGGTTAAGCAGCACTGTTCCAAGAGCTTTTTATCCACTGTGCTGAGGTGGCAACAGCACACCTCAATTATGTGCTTATCTAAAGTTCATGTTTCTTTTGTGAGCTTTTCTTAAGGGAGCATGAAACTGAAAAAGCGCTCTTATTTGCAGGTTGTGCGACTAAGACGTAGCATTCATTGTGAGAGTGCTACTTTAATTTTATGAAGTAATTATTAGGGGAAACAAATCTAAATTCTCATATGTAACTATGTGTGCAGAAGTTTAGAGAAGGCTGACAAAAGTGGTTAACGGTTTTTTTTATGGCTTGCAGCACTACAAATTCAAACCGATATTCCAGGAATTGATTGGCTTTAACACGACTAGAATTACTTTCCTAAACGGCTCAAATTCATCATATAATACAATATGTAAAGCTCGGCATTATGGAGTGTGCACATGGGCCACACATACTCTTATTTTATCAATTTATGCATTTTATATTGTGTAGCAGAGCTGATGTAGTTTTCGTCATTTAAATGACCTATATGGTAATCTGCGTTCTCCAACCACATAGTGTTTACTAAGTACATAACTTTCTGAAAGTTCGGCTTGCAATGGCACCATTACAGTTGTCTGCCATGAGCCGTTGCTCAGGTTATACCTGTTCTTATAGCGCAATCTGAGTCCATCATTCAAGGCCCTTGCTTGTATATAAACATAGACTTGCCTGAATACATTGTATGTATTGTGTGTGAGCTGTAAGGTCTGTGTGGTGCGCCAACTCATGAATGTTTTCTGGTATCCTTTACATATGTACCCGGTGATCTCACCTGTTCGTGGAACTGAAGCAGACGACAGCTTGCAGAAGAAGATGGGAGCGTTCTACCTGTGAGCCTGGTCGAGTTTATATTTTATGGTAGGCATTTGTTCAATCTTTACAAAAAGCTTGGACATGTTGCGCCTGCTCATGAACCTATTGCACCTTTTTGAGGGAATTCTAAGATCAAAGAAACAAGACCCTAGACGTAACTCCATTAATGTATACTTGATGCTGGACTTGATCTTCTGTGTTGTTTTCCTGTTTTCTAACAGGATTTGCTGAAAGTTTCGATTGGAAATGCGATATAGATGCAATTTTGACTAACTCTAACTTCACAAAAGTGTTTTTTGTCAACTACCTGCACGGGGCCTTGGCAGTACATCTAAGTGTTCTAAGGTGCACGATGTGTTGGATAAAGTTTTCTTTACAACTCATATATTTCTGCGATCTTTCGTGCAGGATACACATGCATGGATACACATACATGGATTCCCTACAAGGACCCTGCGCATCAAAAGCAATCTGTCATCAATGTTAAGTAGACAGATTAAACGAAACGAAGATATGACAGGTGTACACCATATTTTTCTTTCATTTAACCTCTGCATGTTTCCCAGTCAATAAATGTTTTTATCCATTTTCTTTTGTTGAGAAATGTCTTTGTACAGCACAAGTGTTGTAGAAGGTGCATACATACACTTTTGTATGATGCTTGGCTGCATGTGTATCAACCAGCAAACACATTGTCAGGCACAACTAATATGTGATTCCGTACTATCATCCGGACATATCATAAATCTTATCATGCACTCTAATAGTTCTGTTTCAGGAATGTTATGAATGTCATTGGCCACGAAGCACAAGCTTGGCCGAGGGTCATCGCAAACAGGATGTTTCATACTCACAAGAAAGTCACTCATAAGGACACATTAGAATGACGGTGGCCAATATGTTTTTGAATGACATTATGAGTACATTAAAACAATTCTGAAGAAATACATTAGAGAATCAAATTAGTGTTGATGTCAAAGGTCGTTTCATGCTCACTAGACTATCACATGTTAATACGCATCGGACTATCACATGTTAATCCGCATCAGACTTCACATGTTAATACGCATCAGAAAAATTGGCCAATATGTTTTTGAATGGCATTTCGAAATACATTAACAATTCTAAAGGGACACATTAGAGCGTCAATGACTGAAATGTCAGAAGTCATTAGACTTTCTTTTTGAACTCGTCTCAATTTTCATAAGGATAGCGGGTGTTGGCTGCTCCTAGAACACTTGACACTTCACGGCTTCCCCACCCACGACGGTTCAAACAGCGGCTCCGTGCTTCAATGCCATTGAAAACGAAGACGGGAAGAGGTGGAGAGGAGATGACCGGTGACGATGGGACACTCGGAAGATATGTACGCTTTTCTCCTCTTCTGGCGTGCGGCTATCTATTGTTTAGTCGGCCAGGGATGGTGGTCACTTTCCCTCATTCGGGCTCCCGGCATCGGCGGGTATGTGCGCTCCCTCAGTCCAATCGAAAGTCATCTGGGAAAAAACGGACTCGGAAAACCGACACACGATGCGAAATCTATGGCGATGGAACAGTGAAAAAATCACAGCATATCCACGGGTGAATGATGATGACTGGGGCGAAGCTCCGGAGGGAATCATCGGTAAACTGGAATCTTCCGTGTAACGCCCCTCAATCATCATATAAAGAGGTGAGAAACATTGTGTGTATTAAACAAACATCAAACTTTTATTTTTCTTAATTAGACGAAGCTTGGCTTGCGTTGTCTCTTCATTATCACGGGCTTTATGGTCCGTGAAATGAAGGATAGCGGTTCCTGTACGGGCTCCAATTGGAAATTTGAAATACCAGGTCTATACCCGTCCCTCGGATGGGTCGTTGGTTTCATATGATAAAAGAACGTGCAGGTCCGAGAGTATTTGGCTGTCATATGTTGTATTAACCATTCATTGTCATTTTCGGTAATAACGCATTCAGGTCACCAACTAACACAAACGGTCTATTCTTGTACTTGTCATAAACACACAATGCCGTGTCAATGAATATCTTGATATTCCCACTCAACAAATTCGGTTCAAGGTACATGGTCATGATGATGCATCCATCAAAATCGATGCCAGCATATTCACTGTTGTGGCTCTGTGTCGTTGGTAGTAATTTCAGATCTTGTGCCTTTTCTGTTCGTTTGACGTATGCGGCCACACCACCTGCAGGACGCTCTGCATCATCAATGCACACGACTGGAACGTATCCTTTGGTATACGGTCTTTTGGCGTTCCACGTGTCGGTAAGACAGAGAACGTCCACCGCAGTAAGTATGGAGTCCCGCTCCAGGTCGTCTACGTGGGCATGCAAAGTTCCCACGAAAGCAGTGTGCTTTCAGCCACTTTATTTACATTACTCCTGGCTTCTTCTACCTCTTCTTCTAGCCTCTTCTTTGCCGCCCTCTCAAAACCGCTTTCTTTGGTTCCTTCGGAACTATACTAACACTAGCACTATATATATATATATATATATATATATATATATTATATATATATATATATTATATATATATATATATATATATTATATATATTATATATATTATATAGATGGATGGATGCTATGAGCGTCCCCTTTTAACGGGGCGTGACATGTCTGCCACCAGGCTCGAAGAAAAAAGAAAAAAAAGAAGAGCCTTCCTTATTTTATGTTGGCCTAATACCTAATCTACATTGATTAAATCTATGTTATTATACCAAAAAAATATAAATTCACGGTCCATCTCTCTGCCTCTTAAGGCAGAATGACCTTATTTTTCCCCATTATTTATTTTTGTACTTTATCTCTACTTTTCTGCCACCAATACTCTAACCGTCTCTTACTTATTTCTATCGCGGACGTGTTCAGCTTTCCATTGTTGTCCCTAAAACCCAAGGCTTCCTGTAGACTCGTGCCCACACGTATACCTGTGTGAATATCGCCACATTCAATCAGTACATGTTCCATCGTTTCCATAATTCACCCGCAGCATGTAGATTGTTCTTCGTTACTGAATCTCGCTTTATAACTACGCGATCTAAGGCAGCCCGACCTTGCTTTAAACAGTAATGCGCTTCCCCTTGAAATATCAAAATCTTTCCCTCTTTATTTCGTTTTTTCCATTTCGGTAGTTACTCAGAGCCGGCTTATTTTCCATAGCTGTCATCCAATAAGTCCTCTCCGCTCTCTGACGTTCCGTTTAATGCTCCCTGTTGCCATATCGCCCGCCACTGCTAGCCGTATATTTACTGGTTAGCCTCCTAGTTCTTTTTCTCGGACCTGATCATTTTACTTCTTCCGAGCCGGTTGCAGATGAGCGCCGATGTGTTCTGAGAACTTGAAACTTTTCGTCGGACTTTTAAGTTCGTATCGCGTTTAGTAAGTCGGTTATTTCCTTCATCGCATGATAGTTTTCGTGTTTTAACGCGACAGCGTTAAATAGCTCGTATCGCAGAAATTCCGCCGTTGCCGTCGGCGGTCGGTGTCGGCATCGGCTTTGTTGGTTGTGAACGAAAAATCATCATCTTGTCCGTGACAGAAAAATCGAAAAAACTGCAAATAAAATTAATAATAAAAATGTTGGGCCCGAGTGATAATCGCACCCAGGCCGCCTGCATGGCAAGCAGGTGTTCTACCACACAGCACGCATCTGCTTGGAGCTGCACTGAAAGTAACTTCCATACTTCCCAAAAATACGCGTCCTGTATACAGGTGTCGCAGTACGAGATGTAATATCGCAGTAATATTGCGTGGTACAAGCGTACATTGCCATCGGGCGTCACACCATGTAAATATCATAAGGACTTGGTGGTTTAAAGACAGCACACACATTACAAAGGGCACACACATTACTTCGCGTATTCCCTTAAGACCACGTAATGGGTGCATCGCAACTTCGAAAATGTTTCTCGCGCCGTAATTGTTCCTATTGTAAAGCACGCTACCCATTACATAAGGCACACGCCTTAGGGAGCGCATTCTGTTAAACACTCGTGATGTTCGAAGTGCGCACAAGGGGCAGGATATCGCTATCGCGTTCAATTCTTAAAGGCGAAGCTTGAGCGTTCCCCCATTTTTAGTATGTAAAATAAGTGCTGTGTTTGTTATAAACGCAGGTATACCGCCTATTTTATGTAGTGCATGTCAAAGCTGGTTAGTTAACCCCCTCGCCCTTAGCCGATTATCGGGATTTGTGTATCCTATTTTGTTGTTTGCTTGCGTTGTGGGTGTGCCAGTTAAACACCCGTTTTTCATCTGCCTTTCAACGCTCATTTCGCGAAAGGAAATGCTGAATTTGTAATGCTCAGCTTCTAATAGTTGTAACGTTATAGCATTCATTTAGGGTCTAGCTGCAGTCACCACCTAATAAATAAATATGCCATGTGCTCTCTGCTAGTCAAGTGGATATGAATTTCGGTTGTATCGGAATGCCTGTTCAAGTGTACGCGTTCATTCGTTTCCTTCTGTATCACACTTCGCTTTTTTCTCGCTTCCTTCAATAAGCGCTAACAGGGAGATTTTGGCTATTTGTGTTTGTCATGGCACCTTTTCCGCGATTTCTATATGAGAACGTACTTCAAAATAATTGGTGTCTGCTCTATGGAGTTGTTATTGCACGCAAGTGATCAACAGACCAAAGGGGGAGAATATTTCCAAAAATTGCAGTATCTTTACCATGTGTATAGCTGCGCAATAAACATGTGCTCTCTCCAGCCTTCCTACTCAGATTATCCTTGCTGTTTGCCTAAAGCAAAACCATAGGCAACATTCATCTATACATGCGAAAAATCTACGTCATGTTGCATTGTACAGCCAATGGAAAACACCTGAAAGATATTGACACAGCCAACGAAATGAGTGCAAGGTCCAGCGTTGAGCGCCGAAAAAAAGAACGATGGCGCAGCCAGTTAAAAAGGCTGGCAAGAAATATGGAGCTGCCAATATTTATGCGTTGTTGGCGATACGTGCAACGGACAATGTTTGCTCAAGCCATGCTTGCTAATATTGGAGATATGTTCGACGGACATATTGGCTAGAGCCGTATTTGCAAAGATGACCCATATTGGCTTCCAGGTAGACCAATGCACATTTTGGTGTACGAAAACCCCGAAAGCCAATATGTGCCAATGTTTTGCCAACCTTGGGCCAAGATTGCTGCCATTGCCCGCGTGCTGCCTGGGCATACAAAAGCAAGTTTTTCATTCGCGACTGGGTGCTCCACAAGTGGCAAGTTATATATGTATGCTACTCGCATTAGTGTCATGATGTTCCGGTTTCTGTCGCGCCTAAGTAGTTTGTAACATAAGTGTAAAGGTATGCTTCAGAAATAGGCGTCAAAGAAAGATGTTTTGAAGAGATCTCAATCTAATCAATCTACGAAAAGGTTGCCAGACTCGCGTAACCTGGATATATCGAAAATTAACGTGCCGGACCTAATTTCAATAATGTGAGCGTCCGCAAACAACGCAAGTATAATCACGCAATCATGCACAAGCATGGGCGTAAGCAGTTTCATGCATTGCTGAAAGGACAAAGATAATGCTTACTTTTGATTCTAGTCGTCCACATTCTATAGCAGGTTTGCGGTTTTGTTGATCAGCTTCGCATGTTTTTTCTCATTTCCTTCAATGGGAAATGATATGTGTTACGTGGGCAATACAAATAATTACCACAATTTTTTTTGCTAGTTGTTTCACTGTAGCACGCCAGAAAAAAACAGAGCGGCGACCAGCATCGCTTGGCAGCGGCGCCATACTTGACATGCTTGCCAGCGGCGACCAGCATCGCCTTGATGTCATCCGCAGCAGAAAGTTCATGCCATGAACCAACTGATCCGAACATACGGGGACGCTGCAAACTATGACGGAAGCACCTGAGGACGACATGCTTGTTTCGCGAATGGTACAGCAGCCCGCAAATGCCACGCCTGTCACAATGGCAGACATCCAGCATCCCGGCCTGCGCACGCGCCCTCACGTGCCGCCAACCGATGGTGTTTCAACGAGAACAGGTGCACCGTGTGGCTGTCCTGCAGAGACCACGCCTCTCGGTTTCACCACATCTTTTCTCCAGAGCCTTTGATGCAGGACGCACCCCTGACGTGTGTCCACTATGCAGGCGCACTTTCCACAATGGTGGCGGTGCCCAATCGCAACAAATGCATTCCGCACGTGTCTCTACGTTGATGAGACCGTCACACTCTGCGCCAACCAAAGGGGCATTGTTTCACCCGCCCTGCTCCGCTGCCATGCGGGGGAGGTATGGCCTCCGAGACAACCTCAGCATCTACTACCTCTACCCGAAGCACTAGTTGACGACTTCCTGTGCACCTCTTTACGCGCAGGGCATGTGGCACGTTTCTGCGTCCGTCGACTTGTGTAATCCGTGCCAGCACACCGGACGCGCAACAAACGCTGAGGTTGGCGTTGCAGTCCGCACCAGCACCGCCGATCCGCTGCCAATGGTAGCGGCCAAGCCGACCCATCTACGCGCCCGCTTGCAACACCCACTGCGCTTTAGAAGGATGCAACGACGTCATCGTGGCACCCGCTTGTGTATGACCACAGCGCCCTGGCGTCTACGTCGTTTGTCCGCTGCACTTCTCCCAGGGCCGCCACCGGAACAGCCATGAAGACCATGTGCCTCTCCATGCTGATCCACCTGGACAGCCCACGGACCTTCCCATTTCGCGTTCTCAATACATTTTGTACATACGACCTCATAGTTTGTAGCGCTAGCAACACTGGCCAGGTTAACCAGTTTCGCGTGGCTTCGGCGAGCCGCGCTGCGCATGGCGAGGAACAGTGACGTCACACGGCGCACAGCTGGCGCGCCGGATGCCGCCGCCGCGCGTGCCTCGCGGGTCTGTGCATTCCAGAGGGTTGACGTCATAGCCGCGGCAGACGCATTGGCGCCGACGCGTGTCCAGCTGTGTGCCTCGGTCGCGCAGTAGCCAAATCTGACGCTGCGCCGGGAGTTAGGGCCATAGAGACGGCAGCGTGTAACTAAACTGACCACCAAGCTTTCTTCGTGAAAATAGTGAAGCAACGTGAACGATGAGCAAAAAAGGCACATCCATGTGTCACATAACGCTGACACCATGTGTGTGTCATTGAAGCAGCAGTAAAGCATGTTAATCAAGCTAATCTTAGACAAGAAGGAGAGCTAAGAATAATCAACTGAATCTGAATACACGCTACGTATATCCTGGCATAGCCGAGCTATGCTACTGCTATTTTTAAAGACGATAGTCTTTTTGGGGAACTTAAACGCAGAAATTTTGGTCTGTCGTCACCACGATTCAGCCACGCGGCCAAAGTTGAACCACTTGCTTACCGCCACCCATCTTGAACTTGTACGGCGTTCCATACTTGTGAACGTTGTCGATCAAAAATAAATACTACGCATATCTATGGTGCAACATCACTAGATAAGTATTAAGTGTTGTGTTCCTTTAATAGAAAATAGATAGATACGTAATTCTAAAGACCCTAGTTTCTAAGCATGGGTCTTTGCGACTGCGCTGAAACATGCCTTCCTCTGAGCACTCTGCACAAGCTCATTGTTGTGTTTCGGTTTCAGTTCAGTATTGCACTGTACGAATGTCAGGGGACGCCGCTCCGGCATTCCTGCTTACCCAGACGACGTGTAATAAAAGAGTGTGTGGAGAGTACACGTTGAGTGCGGGCGTTGGCCAGCCCGAACACGCGCCAAACCGCGTGGTCGGGCTGGCCAGCGTCCCCGCCGGTCGCGTTGGGTCACCGCCGGTCTTCGCCTGCTGCTGCGCCGGAACTATCAGCCCGCACCACAGCACTCATGTTTCCCGACTCACTCATGTTTCCCGAACATCGGCGCCCTTCTTCATTATCGTTTTTCAGTCACCACGCCACACCTCTCGCGCAGTGGAGCTTGAATGCACAGCGCAGCGGAGCTTGAATGCCAAGGATAATGAAGAGAGCGAGAGCACATAGTAGAAGACGTAGGCGGAGGAACATACAACAGAACTGAGAGCTAAATGCCCTTCAACTTCGTAATGGTGGCCACGTCCTCCTCTGCAATGGTTCCTCTTTGGCTCTCCTTAAATTCACTGAAAGGGAAAAAGCACCGTGACCGTCAAGCCCGCCACCATATTGGTTCAGCGTAGCAGAAGCTGCGGTGGCGTGGTGTCGATTTTACGTGGCACAAAATATGTTTTACGAAATGCGTGTGTTTTGCAGCCCAGAATAAAGTATGCCACTGTTCTCTTACTGATTAAGCAAGAAATGGGTTGCAGTTTTGACTTTCTATGTATTCACACACTTTCATGCATACATTTTGACCTGAGTGTGTCGGATGTGTCGCTTCATGTGCGAACTCATTTGTATCCATGTGACTGAGATTTGTGAATTTCAGTACTGTTATGTGACTGGGACATTTCGTTGTAATTTACAGCGTTGCATTATTCGTGTGATTACCTTTTACGTTAACTATACTGTTATGTGACGAGACTGTATCTTGTGTGTAGGTATGTTTCCCCTTTTTATGTAAATGGACTATATATGAATTCTGCTTAGCTGGTCGTTTACCGCTTGTTTTCGTCTCCCTCGTTGCTGTGACTTTACCGTATACTACAATCTGTGAAAAGGAGTAGCCGGCGCTAGACAATAGTGCGAAAATTTTCTGAAACGCTATCTAATAAAAAAAAGGCACGCACTCGTGCTAACAGGATAAAAGAAATCTCTTATAAAAGAAAAAGCTCTTATAGCATGTCAACAAAAACGCACTATAGTCGCGTATGATGCCATTAAGGATGATTGTAATGTACGTGAGAGCGCAATGAAAACAAATGCGCACAGCGGTGCACGCGGGGCACCAGGCGGCATTTCTTCTGACCGCCTCGGTACAAAGGCATACGTGACGTGTAGGCGTATAGAAAGGACCGTAGAGCTCCATCTAGATATAAAACAGATGCACAGTAACCCATCTGCGATTTATTTTACGTTTATTTCGCCACAGCTGCAAGCACACCGATTCTTTCGGAGCCAGATTTAGGTTTTCCCAACACCCGCCACGATGGTCTAGTGGTTACGGTGCTCGACTGCTCACCCGACGGTCGCGGTATCAAACCCGGCCATTGAGGCCACATTTCGACAGAGGCAAAATGCTAGCAGCCCGTGTGCCTACATATTAGGCACACGTTCAGAGAACATAAGGCAAGACCTACACTGCAGCACTCGGCGCTCCTGCCACGGAGCTTGCAAATCTGCTAGCCACCCTCAAGCCTCCTTGCAGCAGCGTGGAGGTCAGGTAAGCGCTAAGAAATTGGGCGGCGCCAAGCGTACCTTCCAGAAGGAGGCTCTTCAGTCTGCCAGCAACCAGGAGAACAAGAAGCGTCCGACTTCTCTGGAGTGTGGTCGCCGATCTGCTGCCATCCGACAACCAGCAGTTGCGTTCCATTTGACTCCAAGCAGGTGGCGCGTTCATCCCTAGTAGTGGCTAGTCCAGACCCGTCAGCAGCAGCACGAAAGTGTCGCCGTCGCCACGTGAGTGTGCTCCAGTGGAACGCAAACTTGTTGCAGCGGCGGCAGGCTAATCTCTCCTAGTGCCTCCTGCAGAGCGAATATGACGTGCGTGCTCTGCGGGAGTTCTATGCGGCAGCAACTGCCTTCGCCTCTTGGATATGCTGGCTACAGTAGCCGCACTTCATGCACCCAGGAGTCCGCCAGTCTGCTCCATGTCTTGGTGAGGGCAGCAGGATGGCGCACCAGCTGTGGCGGTCTATGTGCGGCGTCACACCTACTACAGGCAAAAGTTCACGTGACTGTCCAGCTAAGCGGGTCCTGTCAAATATTGTGCCGTTCGAGTATGAATGGGTGCGTCCAACACAACCGTAACCAGCATATATGTCAGTCCGGGCAGACCATAGAAACCAGTCAACATCATGCCACTGGTCCAACGCCTCCGCAAAGACTTGCTACTGTGCGGGGCGTCAATGACCACCACACCACCTGGAGAAGCAGTCGGTGCTGTCCACGTGGTCAGGGACTGGAACGTCTCCAACCAACTATGGCCGTCTGTCCTCAAACCGGCACTACCACGTTGTGCGGCACTGGCCCGGTAGTCATCTGCCATCGACGTCAGCCTGGCCACAGAGCGATGTCATTATACATGGATACCGCTGCTGGACACCTGGAGGTCGGACCCACCTCCCCCTTGTGTTCAACCCGATCAGAGGCAAGACCGCCAGGAGGGTGTACATACTGCCGACTGGAAGGTCTTCCGTTAGCACTGCCAGAAGACGCTGACTCCTTAACAATAATATATCTGGGGTAAATGTCTTAAAGCACATAGGCGCACTATGGAACAAGGACAAAAGGGAGGAACCGACGACACAAAGCGCAGACTCGCAACTGAATTTTTCTCCCTTTTGTCTTTGTTCCCATAGTGCGCTTATTTGCTTTAAGATATGAACCGGTTACCAACTAGCCCAAATGGCTGTTTTGCTACAATATATCTGGGGTAGACGCCGATTCCAGCACCTTGCTACAGCTGGTAGAAGAGAGCGCAAGAATGGCCGCCACCAGGTCGACAGGCCTAAATGGGATTCTAAAACATCAGCACCTGGAGCACCGAGGTGCTCGGCGCCGTGCGGAACCTGGAGCGTTGCGCGCCACATTACCTGAGCACTGGACAGCGTTTCGCCGTGTGGACGCCGTCCAAATGCGCATTCCCGGTGACTTCGGAACTACAGCTGGCAGGGCGTGTCGACCATTCTCCCAATGGACAACGCGGTTGGCGGCTTCTGACGCCACTCCTTCTGGGGCTCTATAGACAACGCCAATCGGTATCCGTGGCGGTCCACATGGGCATCAGCGCGGAAGCCTTGGCAGAACTCCTGGCGGGCAGTTTCCCAGCAGGCCTGTCCTGCAAGCCCCACCTCCATCGACAGCCGCGCGGTCAATTGCACCCCGTTGCCATCACGTGGACTGGGTGGCTGAGAAATTCAAGTGCGCTACAATGAACCCATCCATATACAGGAGCTCAAGGCTGCTCTCGAGTAGACAGGGCGACGCAGTGCTCCTGGAGCAGATGCATCACGTTCTAGATGCTGCGTAACTTGGCTGGTGCCAAGCAGGAGCGGCTCTTCAAGTATTGAACATCATCTGGGGCACTGATGCCCTCCTGGAGAGCTGGCTGGTTGCAGTGGTGACACCGGTCTTGAAACTACAGAAGCCTGTCATATTCCTATCTACCATTTAGGCTGGTGCTCTCACCTCTGCTGCCTGGAAGGTGACGAAGAGGGTGCCACTAGCTCGAATGGCGTGGATAGCGCCCACCCTCTGAACAGACTGGCTTCAGGTGCCATCACTGAACAGCTGACTACATCTCCGACGTGGTGGCTACCTTTGAGAATGCGACGGTCGCGGGAGATGCGGCAATTCTTGTACTCCTCGATGGCTGGAGGGCTTTTGACGGACTTGCCCATGCGGTCATCCAGGCCTGCCTGGACCACCTCGGCTTGAACGTTCGTCTCAGGGTGTTCATTTTGCCTTTCTGACCGGGATGAACCTTCCAGCTGCGTGTGGGACAGGAGCTGAACGAGCCTAGGAATATCCCGGTTGGCGTCCAACAGGTCTCGCTCCATTCTTCTTTACCGTGGCTCTCGCGGGCCTTCCCGCATCGCTCCGGTGACTCTCGGTTTCTTGTTTGCTGTTTCATTTATGCCAACGACATGTCGCTCTTGACCCGGGGCCGAGGAAGGCCATGCCTTCCATTCGGTGCTCGCTGTAACGTGTGCTAGCCGCAGTGGCAGATTTCCTTGGCAGCATTGGTCCTAACCGACCGCCCGCAACCAAGACCGAGGCCACGCTGGCTCATCCACTGGCCTACGCTCCGCGCTAAAGCAGCAGTTGAAGCTTGCCGGCCACGCGCTACCTTGGCAGTGGGTGGTCAATTACGTACGGCTCGCCATTGATCACCGGCTCATGTAGACTCCTGCAGTCAGGGTAGGCACTTCTAAGGTTCGCTTAGTTTTATGTTGACGTAGGAATAATATACGAATGATCTTCTGTTTCTGTGTAATTTGTCTTTAGTTGGCCCGGCGGGCCTAAAAAAACTTTTACGTGACTGCGATTCGCTGTACATATATTAAGAGATCATGCCACAAGCCACAAAAGTTAGCTTGTTTTGCGCAAGGAAAATTGAGGGAGGGGGTCACGGGGAGCGCAAGCTTTCGACTGTGTTATTCAACAAATGGTGCACGAAATGTACAGAAGATCGATGTCGCATATAAAAAATAACTACAGCATATCCACGGGTGAATGATGAAGAGCTTGGACGACGCTCCTGAAGCAATCATGGTTACAACCGCGAAATGTTCAGTGGTTTTGCCCAGCAGTAATCAAAGCGATACGCCGCTTGATTACTGCTGCGCCTCGCTTGGCGGCAAGCCTCTCGACCTCGCACCTCGGGATTCTGCCGACGAGCACGAGACGCAGCGGCCTTCCGCACCTGGTGCTCAGTTATAACAGTCAAGTATAACTCATACATAAGGAACCTCGTGCTTTCATATGGAGTGCCTCCATTAATTCTTGCGCCGTGGTGTCCCTGCTTCTTTCTCACTGTCGCTCTCATAGGAAGAGAACATGTGCCTGGCTTGCTGCACATGTCTCCGACTATACATTTCGTTGCACTATTTGTTGAATTAACAGTCGAACGTTTGCGCTCCCTGACCCCTTCCCTCATTCTTTATTGCTGTAAAACTATCCTACTTGTGGCTTGTACATGGACTGAACCGACTAGCACAGAAACGTGCACTTCTAGAATAAGACATGTAATAATACTATTAGTAATAATAATAATAATAATAATATTAATAATAATAACAATAATAATAATAATATAATGTCTTGGGTTGAAGTGCCAAAACCACGATACCATTATGAGAGACGCCATAGTGGAGGGCTCCGGAAATTTCGACCACCGGGGGTTTGTTAACGTTCACCTAAATCTACTAGTACACGGTCTCCACCATATTCGCCTCCATCTACAACGCAGCAGACCGCCGCGGCCGGGATTCGATACCGCGAACCTGCGTGTCAGCAGTCGAGCGCCATAACCACTATACCGCCGTGGCGGGGCAAAGATAGACATCAGCGGCGTTACCATTAAATGCATGACAGCCTGAATTCAAGGTCATGCACTGTTATTTCCCGAAATTGCGATTACATGCGGTCTTTTCAGCAGTTGTGAAGGACTAATTTTACCTAAGAGATAACGGTCCAGCACCATGGGCTCGCATTTGCAGGTAATTGTGTTTGGTACAGATACATCGCCAGATCGTAGCCGTCAGTGAAACGCTGCTTGATGGAAACTTTTGTATTCAGGCGTCGAAACCTTTGCTTGCTTTCGTGCGTATTATTCCAAGTGTGCGACAAAATTTTCTAACGTGATTTCATTGCCTATATCTCCAATGAAAACCGCAATGATTAATATGTGACCCTGACTTCGCATTGCGCTTCTTAATCTCTATCTCGCACGAGCAGGGTGAAGTGGATTGACGCACGTTTCATTCAGAGCTGCACATCCTTGGCGAACCAGGACGCTGAATAGAATTGTAATCCCGAGCCTCGAAGGGAATGATGCCGCGCGAATGCTTATGATAAATAACAAAAACGTTTTCTCTTCACCCAGCACTCCGATAGCGCAGAGCAAAAGACATCGAAAGTAGTATTAACACAGAAACTTTCCATATTGTTTTTTTGTGTTATTGTCACACTAAGTAGATAATGTACCGTTTATCACGGCTGCAAATCCCCCTTGCACACGATGGCTCTCGAGCTCGTTTCAGTGGTGTCATCATCATCATCATCATCAGCCTGTCTACGCCCACTGCAGGGCAAAGGCCTCTCCCATGTTCCCAGTGGTGTCAGTGGCGTTCAAACTGCCGGTGGTCGCGACTTCCGATCGGTAAAGTAGGCTGGCAGGCCGTCGAGCACACGAGAAATGGCTTTAGGCCAGAGGCCCGGCTACTCTCTCGGCAGCGATACGGTGTGACCGTTTATTGTGAAATCGTCCACATGGATGGTGTCCGATGAATCAAAGTGCTTTGCACACACACACACATGCTTCGAATCGATGCTGAAGTGGTCCGTTTCTTATCGCGTTATGGCTGACTTCCAGTTCTGGAACTGCCCACATTTGGCATGCTAAATAGAGAACACTTGGCGTGCAAAATAGCGATACCATTTCAATAGTGCCCTTCCAGCTGAAACGGCACCTCGGTACACAACACCTGAGCTGCATGGTCACGCGAACGTGCCGCTTCAGCTGTGCAATACATGAACTTGGTCCCTCTCCAAAAAGCTATCACATATACAGAGTATACGTGCAAACATTCAGGTCGCGCCGACCGCATCTGCAGTGTCTGCGGATTCAACTCGGAGAAAGGTGGCTCTAAGCGATGGTGGCGCCGCGGCGCGGCAGCTTTCCGCCCCATATCAAGCACCCCATAGCGTGATGGTGAAGTTTCGTGACCAGAAAACGTACTGAAAGGGCTACCACGGTAGCAAGAGATTCTATTACTTGAAGTATGTCGCATCCTGTCATGCATTGATAAATATGTATTTCGCGCGCGCGCGGCGCGTGTGTGTGTGTGTGTGTGTGTGCGTGCGCGTTGTGTGTGTGTGTGTGGTGTGTGTGTGTGTGTGTGTGTGTACTGAATGCTTTATTCAGAACGTTTATATGAACATATCTTTAATTTTCTGTTCTGTTCCAGCCAAATAAAGCTGCAAGGAGATCACAAATACAACAAAATCAATCCCAAGCTTTTAAACACCCCCTTACAAACTTGTAGAATTCGCACACTTCACAAAGAAATGTTATTACTTGAAGTGCAGGTATTTTTCGCTTGGCTGATTGAACATGTTTTGTTGATATGTTTATTTCTCTATTTTCTTGAAATATATATTGTTGCCTACAATTTAGAATAGATGTGTGTGTCCCCCATGCAAACAAGCGTCCTCCGTAAACACACTTTGATGAAGGCTCCTCAGATGGCGAAGTCAACCGCACGAACCACTGCTAAACACATCCCAATGTGGATTTCAGTGTGGCCAGCTTCCAGTGTAGTCGCGGTCAGCATCCACCTGGTGCGCCCAGTTTTCTCCAATGAGCCGCCAGTTCTCGCAGTACTCCCAGTGAAGACATTGTTCAGCATACAGCACTGAAACACGCTTGGAGGTACGTGGCTTTAAGCATGAAATGTTTTAGCTCCGCGGAATCATTTAAAGAAAGGAAACATCCATGCGATTAGCAAAAAATTGAAAAGTGGCTGAGGACCTAATGCTTTGTACAGAACCGCATTACATAAGGTAGTCACGGCCGAAACGAACTACGAAAAGTATCGTTTCGGACTTCTCAGTGTTTCATCACACTATCAGTAAAGATGTATATTGTAGTACGCTGACGTTTTATTTCCAATTTCTAACAGCGACTTCAAACGCAGGTACAGGGCAACATACGCTGCCTATTTAAAAGGCCAGCGTCGAACCTGTGCTTCTGTCAACGCAAGCGAGTGCGCGCAGCCGTAGCTAATCGCGGAGGCAACAATATCGCGTCGCGGATTGTCCCCTGCGTCCAGAGATGCCGCCAGGCTGCGTGCGGCCCACCAAGTAGCTGGGGTCAATGACTGTGGCTCATGTCATATCCAAGTAACATAACTGGCTGGTAGGCATTTCATGGTTACGTCTACTCTCGATTGCGGGAGATCCAGACGTTACTTTCGGTAAGGACTGGAACCTGTTCGTATCGAGTGCTGGGTGCTTTTGTTAGGTGTTTATTGTTAAGGTATTGTTATATATTGTTAGGTGTTATGGTTTATTGTTATTGTTATGCTTTGTTAAGGTGTTTATTGGACGGCACGCAGCGAGCATACGTAATGGCGACAGTCATGGCAAACTACGGACTCAGTGCGAGCGGCGTCCTTTGAGGAAAAGCCAACCAGGACGACCCCCAGAACCAACTCCAACCCCTCACTAGAAGGCGCTGGAGAGCGCAACCCATTACTAAACTTCAAGGCTCCGCTCCAATTACCCGGGTACGGAAAGAGAGCCGCCCGGCGACATAACAGCTTGTCAATATGAGCAGGTCATAGTTAGCCTCAGGAAACTCCACGTTGCCGATGGTTCGACGGCTTCGATGTGTAGTTGTCCAGGGATGTGTGGACGACACTTTAGGGGCCTTCGAATTTCGGCAGTATTTTTTGAAAAGAGGGCAGTTGCAGTGGTAGGGACCGAGAGCCATACGAGCGTCCGGAGAGGAACGTGGGCTATGGAAAAGTGGTGGTGCTGCCACAAATGCTATTCTGCCACTCTTCTCATGCGTCGTAAAAGTCTTCGCAAGCTCGCGACACTTTCGCAAGCTCGGCTGTATCAGAATTAGGTGCACGCTCAGATGGACCCGGCTTGTGCAAGTATCGTGTCGATGATGGGCGACGGGTGCCTTCTGTACAGCCAGAAGAAGGATGAAACACTGGTGCTCTGAGGGAGGTGTTATAGGCGTAGGTGGACGAAGGGCAGAAAGCCATCCCAATTTGTGCGATTGGCGGTGACGTACATTGAGAGCATGTCACCGAGCGTGCGGTTAAAGCATTCGGTTAGGACATTTGTTCGGTTAAGCCAACAGCATGGCACTCTTTGAGAAGCTACGACGACATCCGACCAGAAGGCATGGGTTCGATCGCTGAGAAGCTTCTGGGTCTCCGTGGCGAAGTATGAATCGGCTTAGCAAGAAGGACGCAACATCGCGCACTGTAGCCGTTCGTAGGCGGTGGCTTCGGCGTATCGCGTTAGATGGTCAAAGCGACAATGGCCCAGCGGTTACCAGCCGACGTCAGAGGAAGTGGTTCATAAATCGATGCCAATGCGCCCAACGGATGGTTAGGCAAGATAATGGTTGTGGACTACCTGTTGACACGTGCGTGAAGGTTCGGCGTTGACAATCGACGCAGGAGTGAACGAAGTTCTTCACATAGCGGCGCATCCCTCGCCAGATATCGTTGTCGAATACGGTGGTAAGTTTTGGATGTCCCAGAATGCGCGCATTGCGGATCAGAGTTCAGCAATACGGCGGTTCGGGTACGTTGGTATTCTCTCTTGAAAAACATAAGAGCGCACGGAAAAACACGGACGACAAAAATACACACATATGCACACACGTAGGCGCTACTTCTAAAAATATTATTCTTGTGATCCACTGCTACTTATAGCACACAATCAGCCCATATCGATGCGCGAAACTCCCAAACCCCCCAGATGACACTTTTAATTGACTGTCATACTGAGTCATACACTTTTTTGTTAGTGCAAGTGACGGCATGCTTACGGATTTTTCGCCCATCTTTTCAGCGCCTACGTTTGGTGCATGTGTGGTCTTTTTGTCGTCCGTGTTTTCCGTGCGCTTTCATTTTTTTCAAGACGGATCAGAGTGGAAGGACTCGCATATTTCAGAACGCAGACTGCGGGTGGCATAGTAGCCACTGGTGGCCGTCGGCGTTGTAATTGCGTCGGTGCAGTAGGTCGTCACGAATGGCGAAATGGTGGGCTTGACGACGCAATGCGCGAGTGGATAGTGTTGCCGGCGGATCAGAGAGCAAATCTTCAGTGAGCCAATGCATTATTTTGCGCTGTTCGGTAGCGATGTTATTGTAGCGCACTAGCGCGGGCTAGAAGAATGCGACCAGGAAAACACAGCGACGGCGAGACGAGCGGGCGTGTTCTTGTTCGCGTCTGTGTAAAACGGTTCCAGACGAAATACATATTTGTGGTCTCACAGCATCTGCATCTTTCTGCCTGTTCCCACAAACTGGTGACCCGGACTTTGCCTGATCGCTCTCGCTTCCTGATTTGTGCTCGCCTCAGCCGCTTCGCTTGGCCTACAGCAGCCAGAAACTCGAGCACCGCAGCCCTTCCCGAAGCCTACAGTCACCACCTCTGAGCAGGTGCTGTTATCGTCGCCGCAGCCGCGCGAACCCGGGGTGTCCGATCTCAAGCTCCCTGAGTTCTAGTCCTCGGACTCTAAACTTTTTGTTCCTCACCGCGGAGTCATTGTTGTGTCGTCATCGGCTAACTCCACAGTGACAATGTATGACGATGCTGTCGGAGCACTCTTGCAGTCCTTGGCGACGTTGTACTCTCTCCTCGAGCCGATCATCCTTATGATATCTTTAGGAGACCCTCATCAGGGCACTACCGACAGCGAACAGCATCGACTGCAGCAACTCCTTACATTAGAGCAACTCAGCGATCGTATACCTACTGACCTACTGCGTCGCATGCAAACCTTGGCGCCCGATCTCGCTACGTCTCCGAACACTACCCATCATCGGCAAAAGCTTTCTGCGGGCCTTCCAACACAGGAGCGCATGTTTCTGACAGCGTCTTCAAAATCCACACTGGAATCCTGGCTTAGTTAGCTGACAGATTATGGATGTGGTTTTCCCACCGGGCCAAGCTTCGTCACCCTCAAGACCATTCGCCCAACAGCACAGCTAGTGGCGACAGTAATGTGCACACCTCGTTGCTGATGAGGAGCTCATCCAAATGGTGAACTAAACAGCTCGAGTCGGCACCTTCCGCATAAACCAGCTGCGTCCTCATCACGAACTAATCACTCCGGCTGCCGTTCTAATAGCCGCAGCCTAATCACTCCGGCCGCCGTTCTACTAGTCCGATGGCCCTTTGCTGTGTTCACCGTCATACGGGTCGCGTGCAAACAACTGTCGCCTGCCTTGTTCGCATGTGGGAAACGACCGGGCCAAACAGTGACGGCGACCGTTGTTCCCGACCCAGGCACAGTCGTCTCTTCCACGTTACCCAGCGTCGCTCCATGGTCCGTACCTCGTCGATACTGGCGCTGAGATCTGCGTCCTTCCTCCTACATTGGCTGAAAGAACGCCATCTTCCCGACTCCCTCCTCTCACCACGGTCAAACGGACTTGCGATCAAACGCCGGGTAACTGATGACATTAGCTCAAACGTAAGCATCGCATAGTCTCACAGCATCAACACTCTACTGCCTGTTCCACAGTGTGACATCGATGGAAGAAACAGTAATGTAAGATACTGAGCAGGGGGCATTTGTGGTCAGGCAAGGGTGAGCGCGAGAGGCCGGCAACGTCAGCATGCTGGCGTCCGTTGCGGTACTGCACGCTGATGTCGTAGTCTTGCAGGCGAAGTGCCCAGCTGCCGAGACGGCCTGAGGGCTACTTCAATGACGACCGCCAGCATACTGCGTGATGGTCGGAAACATCAAATGGGCGAACACACAAATAAGGCCGGAACCTGTAAGGGTCATATAATCACCAGCACTCTATTTTGGTTATGGTGTTTGGTCTCGACTCTAGTAAGCGAACTGCTTTGGCGTATGTCACGACATATTCGGGGACCTGGTTTGCGCTGCGCAAGGAGAGCCGAGGCTACATCGATGGCGTTCGAGTGTACCTCTGTTGGGCCGCAGGTCGTAGTGGAGTAGTATGTAGGAACGTCAAACAAACGACGAGCCTTTGCTAACGCGTCGTTGCACTTGGATCGACCACGAATTTTTGGGGCCCGTTACATCCAGGACTTCGTCAGCGGTGGTGGTGATGGTAGAAAAGTTTTGTATGAAGCTTTCAAACTATGAACACAGTCCGGCGAAACTGCGCAGTACTTGACGGACGTAGGTTGGGCAATCGGCCGCGGCCCGAAGCTTCGCCGGATCGTGAAGGATTCCGTCCTAGGACGCGACGTAGCCTAGGATTGTCAGCTGCTGTTCTGCAAATCGGCGCTTCTTCATATTCAGTGGAGGCCGGCGCTCCTCAAACTCGTCAAACCATGCCGCAGACGTTGAAGATGCGTGGAGAAGTCCGCAGCACGGACGTCGTCCAGGTAACACAAAGAGCGTGTGCCAATTCAAGTTGCGCTGAACGGTGTCCATCATGCGCTCGAAGGTTACGGGCCATACACAGACCAAACGGCATGGCGTTGAATCATACAAGCCGCGGGCGTGACAGAGGCTCTCTCGGTCGAGCGTCATCAGCCACCGGTGCTTTGCCAGCACCTCGATCGCAATTAGAGATGACAAAAATTCTGCTCCTTGAAGGCTGTCAATCGCGTCGTCGATTCGCGGCAGTGGATAAACATCCTTGCGGGTGAACTTGTGAGCGGTCGGTAGTCCATACAGAACCACACAGACGACGTTCTTCGCAACGAAACAGGAGATGCCCATGAGCTGCCCGAGGGCCGAATTAACATCTCGTCGAAGCATATCGCCGACATGTTCATTAATTACCCGACGTTCTGCGGGAGACACGCGATATGGACGCTGCCGCAGTGGTGCGTGGCGGCAGTGTTAATGCGATAGATAACAGCGGACGTGCGGCCGAGAGGTTTGCTCCACGTGAAAAGAACAACAAACTTCTTTCCAACAGGCACAGATGCTGGGAACGCTGGACCGACGTAAGGTTGAGAGCAACGGAAGGGCCAAATACATCAGTGGGTGACGAATCAGACGTAGAAACTGCACTGACGCTGCGAGAACTGGTACAGTGCGAGTAATCGGGTGTGGCCAGAACTTGTGCGCTTCGACGTCTGCCACTCTACCTACACATTTCCCTCGAACCAACGTAACAATGTACGGGTATGGGTTGGAGACAAAAATAGTGGTGCTACCCTGAGTGACGGTGGCGGGAGGAAAGTCGCATCCCAAGAAGATGTCGTTTACAGCATGCAGCAATGGTGAGCTCGACGTCGCACAGAACGTCCTGAATGACGACGCGAGTAGCGCATACCGCTGTAAGATGAATACTCTGGGAGCTGGCGGTACAGAGGAACATCCCACAAAGTGGCGTCGTCACTTTTCGGAGTAGCGGCTAAGTTTTGCGTCCATAACGGATACGGCGGCTCCAGTCGATGAGGGCAGATGCGCGAAACCGTCCGCAAGCACGTCTATCACATTAGGTGGACTTCGTTGAGGGCTTTCACAGTTTATAGCCTGCTATCGTGCGACCGAACGTGGCCGCATGGGAGACAGTGAGCGACGTCATGGAGACGGAGCGCGGCGAGCAGATAGAGCTGGACGTGACGTCGTTAACTTAGGCGGAGTGGGCCGTAGAATGCACAGCTGGACTGGCTTGTGACAGGTGATGCAACACGAGGCGGCTGCACGCGATGGCAAAATGTGCAGTGGCTTAGGTCGGCTATGCCAGGATATACGTATCGTTAGCAAAGGTTCCGCTGATTATCCTTAGCTTCCAGATTGTCTAGGATATTAGCCTTCTTCTGTCCATTCTTCGTATACCGAACCGCTAATTGCCAAGCAACTACTTCGGCATCCGATGAGATAAGCTTTTCGCCTCTTCTGCGCAGTTAAGCAGCAATTGCGCTCTCCTTCTCCATTTCGTTACCCTCCTGCAAACGCCAGTCAGAGGCGCTATCACGCGACTCCATCGCTGTGTCAGACGGCGACTGCACAGCGAAGGCGAATATCTGCGCGCGCGCTGGCGCCAGTGTGTCTACCATGGTCACTCCTCTCGAATGCGCAGACCAGCAACGGCGAGTCACGCGCGGCAGTGGCGGAGAGCGCGTGAGATCGCGGTGGCAGAGAGGGCACAATGGCGGAGAGCGCGGTAGCGGTGAGCCAGCTGTTTGACATCACTGAACCTTGCGCATGCGCAGCACGGCTCATGAGAATCCACGCGAGATCGACTCCGGCTAGGTGACCGGCGTAACCACATACAAATCGACTGGACCGGTTGTCGGCTGTGCGCCATCGGTTCCCCGGGGCATGTCCCACCTATGTCTCGTGCGCGATTGACGGCGTGGTGCTGAAATGACTGCATGGTGGGCTGCCGTCGAGGCCTAGGGATCACGTCAGCATACGAGGCCGCCACACCTGTTTCGAAGGACGGAGGTCTAGCGTAGTGGGATAGCCGCAGGGATTTTGGGGCTCTTGGCGACAACTCGAGCGTACATCTGGATCGAAGGAGCCGGAGGTTACTGGTGGTACTCCGGCATGACCTCCGCAATTCCCTGCTCAATTGCCCGGTGGAGATGAGGAAGATGTGTCGACAATGTTGAACGTGCGGCGGGTGGCCAAAACCAGGAGAAAGAACTGGCGTGCATTTTCCTCGCGCAGAAAATGACTTTACTTCTGCCGGTAACGCGGCCTTGTCACAATGGCCGCCAAGCCAGCAAGCTCTGCGTCGCGCGATGGGGAGTGACGGCTCATCGAACGCTGCCGGGGAGCTGCTCGTAGCTCTGGAAGAGCGTTATGACCTCGGCCAATGTGTCAGGGTTTTTGGCGAGCAGCATGGTGAAGGCATCGTCGTCAATGCCTTTCATTACGTTCTGGATCTTGTCAGACTTAGACATGGTTCCGTTGGCTTTCGTACGCAAGTCAAGGACGTCTTCGATATAACTTGTGAAAGATTCACCGGCCTGCTGAGCTCATTCGCGTAAGCGCGGTTCTGCGTGCAGCTAACGAACTGCAGGGCGGCGAAAAACGTTGATGAAAACAGTATGAAAAGCGGACCAAGTCGCACAATCGGACACGTGGTTGTTGTACCAGAAGCTTGCCATTCCCGCGAGGTAGAATACCATGTTGCTGAACAAGTCTGCTTCGTCCCATTTATTGGGCATGCTCACGCGCTCGTCAATTGGGAGCCAGTCCTCCAAGTCAGTGCCATCGGCACCAGTGATGATACGTGGATCGCGCATACGAGGACATCGAGATATATGGTCGGTGCGGGAGGAAGCGTTTGCTGGGCGGCGTCTTGAGGCATGGTAGATGACAGGGTACGGGAGCGAAGTTCCAGGGGCATCGAATGGAAGCACAGCACTCTCCACCAATTTGTTAAGGTGTTTATTGACGGCACTCAGCGGTAAGCTCAATGGCAACAGCCAAGGCAAAGCACGGACTCTAGAATGAAGATACTGTAACCATTTTTATTTCAGGGACGCCGATGCCGGCATTTACATTCATTGGGGCAGCATACTATTTTAATAATGTGTCAGCGCATTGAAACATAGAGGTCGAGCAGAACGCTCGAGTCACTAAGGCCCGAACACACGTACGCGTTGCAGCGCGTCAACGCGTGACGTTCTGACGCGGCGTCGCGCCCTCTCCCTATGGGGAAGAGGGCGCGCGCTACGCGAAGCTGCGCGCCCTCCTTCTCCATAGGGAGGGCGCGATGCCGCGTCAAAAAGTCACGCGCTGACGCGCTGCAACGCGTACGTGTGTTCGGGCCTTAAGGAGCACCAGTAAATTGAGCAAACGTCCACATTATTTTGAACACAACATCTGTTTTTGCTTAGAATGTTGCTGATTAAATCTACTTTGACAGCGTAGGCTCTGCCTCAACACAAGAGTCGCGAATGCGCGAAATGAATGGCCGCCTGGAATAAAAAAAAAATTGCAGTGGCTTAGCTCCGCTATGCCAGGATATATGTAGCGTTAGCAAAGTTCAGCTGATTATTCTGAGCTTTCCAGATTGTCTAGGATTAGCTTGATTGTCATGCTTACTGCTGCTCCAATGACACACACACGCGGTATACGTATTTGGGCACATGTATACTTATTTTGCTCCACGTCAGGTTGCTTCTTCATTCTTCGTACGCTGAACCGATAATTGCCGGGCAACTACTTCGGGATCCCATGATATAAGCTTCTCGGCTCTTCTGTGCCATTGAGCAGCATTTGCGTTCTCCTTCTCCATGGCGTTACCCACCTGCGAACGCCAGTCAGAGGCGCTATAAAGCCGCACCAGCGCATTGTTAGACGGCGACTGCACATGAAGGCGAATAGCTGCGCGCGCCATGGCTACGACGTCACCCCTCTCGAATGCGCAGAGCAGCAGCGGCGAGTCGCGCGCGCCGGCGCTAGTCTGTCTGCCCGGCTACGACGCCACTCCTCCCGCTCTCCGCCACCAGCAGCGGCGAGCCGCGTGCGGCGGTGGCCGAGAGCGCGTGAGATGCCGGCTCCGCACTGATCCTCGCGCATGCGCAGCACGGCTCATGAGGAACCACGCGAAATCGGCTCCGGCAAGGCAAGTGTATCTAACGCTACAAAAATAGCTGCTGCACGAACCGGTGCGACCAAATTAATTTTCTTTTTACGGTCGCTAAACCACTGCTGGAGTATCCGGCTGTATTACACAATAGCGCAATGGGCAATGCTTTGTGGATCACTAACGAACGATCGATTTATGACATGCAATGTTTTTCACGAAAATTTATTTCCATTCACCGTTCGTTTTCTAGCTTCGTTTACATTGCCTAGTTTTATACACTTACGTTTCCCACCTTCCCCGGCTAATCTCGAGAAACTGTGACCTTTCCTCTAAGTGCCGTTTGATCCATCGGACACAGTAGCTCTTTTGATCGCCAGAGTGACTGCTGTGCTTCAGCCAAATTTTCTCGTTGGTTTGAAGGAGCTAGAAAAAAAAGCTAGAAAAAAAGCTGGCGTTCAGCCGTACAAAACCACAATAATTTTTTTGATAACTATACATACAGCTGGGTGGTCATACATTGCAATGCTCCAGCTTACCCATACGGTTTACCAGTGGTCTCCACTACTTAAAAATACAATAACAAATGCTGGGGTTTCATTTCCCACAAGCACAATATTATTATCAGAGATGGCGTATTAGAGGGCTCCGTGAATTTTGAACACATGCGTTGCACTTCAAATTACGCACACGGATCTCTAGAATTTTACCTCATATAAAATGCGGCTGCTAAGGTCGGCATACGCACTGGTCTCGAATTCGTACGTGACGTCGCTAAGGCGGCGCAGAACCTTGTAGGGTCCGAAGTATCGGCGCAGAAGTTTCTTGGAGAGGCCTCGCCGTCGTACAGGGAACCAAACCTGGTCTCTTTCCACTGGTAGTAAGGTGACGAATCGATGGCGGAGATTGTACCGTTTGGCGTCTAATTCTTGCTGGCTAGTTATTCTGACGCGGTTACTTCTCTACCATGAATTAGTACAAGCGGTGTCATTTTCGTTGTTTCCTGGCGTGCCGTATTATACGCGAATGTGACGTACGGCAAATCCTGTCCCAATTCTTGTGTTCCACTCGACGTACATGCAAAGCATGTCGGCGATAGTCTTGTTCAGTCGTTCCGTAAGTCCATTTGTTTGTGGGTGATAAGCTGTCGTCTTCCTATGCGCTGTACCACTGAGCGTAAGCACAGTGCGCAACAGCTCGGCTGTAAACGCGGTACCTTTGTCTGTTATCACGACCGCGGGAGCACCATGTCTCAGCACGATGTTCTCAATGAAGAACCGGGCCGCTTCAGCTGCAGTGCCGCTCGGAATCGCCTTGGTCTCGGCGTATCGGGTGAGGTAGTCCGTCGCCACATAACCCATTTGTTGCCGCTGTCCGATGTTGGAAATGGGCCCAAAAGGTCCATGCCAATTTGAGCGAACGGAGTTTCCGGTACTGGAACGGGATGTAATAGCCCAGCGGTTTGACCGGTGGTACCTTGCGCCGCTGACAGTCAATGCATGTTCGCACGTAATGTTCACCTCCACTGCTATTGGCCAGTAGTATTTTTCTTTGATACGTGTCAATGTTCTTGTGAAACCGAGGTGGCCCGACGTGGCTTCGTCATGACAGCTTGCAAAATTTCTTTGCGGAGGATTTCCGGAACTACCAGCAGATAGCTTTTGCCTGTTGATGAGAAATTCTTCTTATAGAGAATTCCGTTACGCAAGCAGAATGCTGATAAATTTCTCGAAAACACTCTCGGCGGATTCGTGGCTCGTCCATTCAAGAAGTCGATTAGTGAGTTGAGCTCCGGATCGTCTTGCTGTTGCCGGGAGATGACAGCCGCATCGACAACTCCTAAAAGCCTGCGCATTCATCATCCTCTGGGCTCGGTGGTTTAATCGGTGATCTTGACAGGCAATCGGCATCTAAGTGCTGCCTTCCCGACTTGTAGACTACGTCATGTCGTACTCTTGAAGCCGTAAGCTCCAGCGTGCCAACGTCCACGTCCAACGTTGGTCATGTTGGTCAACCAACACAGGGAGTGGTGGTCGCTTACCACTTGGAAAGCGCGGCCATATAAATACGGGCGAAACTTTGCAACTGCCCAAACGACAGCCAGACACTCCTTCTCAGTTGTTGAGTAGTTGGACTCAGCACGGGACAAGGTTCTGCTAGCGTAGGCAACTACTCTCTCCGCACCATCTTGGCACTGAACAAGAACAGCGCCGAGGCCCATTGCTGGCGTCTGTATGGATGGCTGTTGGTGCATCCTCATCGAAGTGAGCGAGTACGGGCGGAGTTTGTAGAAGCTGCCGCAACTCGTTGAACGACGCTTCTTGCTCTTCGCCCCATACAAACGCAACATCTTCCCTTGTGAGGCGGTGAGTGGAGAGGCGATGTGCGCAAAGTCCGCTATAAATCGCCGGTAATAGGCACAAAGACCCAGGAAACGTCGGACCGCCTTCTTATCTACAGGCCTTGCGAACTTTGCGACGGCTGCAGTTTTATCTGGGTCAGGCTTAACACCTTCCTGACTGACCACATGCCCCAGGAACTGAAGTTCTTCGAAGCCGAAGTGGCATTTTTCTGGTTTCAATGTGAGTCCTGCGGACCGTATGCTTGAAGGACAGACAGCAGCCGTTTTAGGTGTTATTCAAAACGTGGCCGAAAACAAACAATCACGTTCGTCAAGGTACACAAGACACGTTTTTCCATTTGAGACCGGACAGACCGGTATCCATGAGCCTTTGATACGTGGCTGGGGCCGAGCATAAACCGAAAGGTGAGGACTTTGAATTCATAAAGCTCATCAGGCGTCCCGAATGCGGTCTTTTCTCGGTCATGCTCATCTACTCCTATTTGCCAGTATCCACCTTATAAGGTCCATTGACGAGAAAGTAGCGCGCATGCCGTGGCCTGCCCAAAGAGTCGTCGATCCGTGGCAACGGATAAACATCTTTCTCCGTAACGTTGTTGAGCTTACGATAATCAATGCACAAACGCAAGCTGCCATCTTTCTTTTTCACGAGTACCACGGTGAATGCCCAAGGGCTTTTTGATGGTTGGCTCACATAATCCTCTAGCATCTTCTTGACCTGCTGCTGTATGACCTCACGTTCTTTCTGAGCGAACGCGATATGGGTTCTGTCGGATGGGTCCTTGCTGTCTCTATCGTGATGATACGGTGTTTAGTAAGCGGCGTTTGACCCACTCGTGACATCGAGGAAAAAGCAGTCCTTGAAACCGGCTAAGAAGTCCATAAGACGACATCTTTCAGTGGGCGTTAACCTGGGCTGATGTCGACTCTGGTGCACGCGGTGCTGTACGAGCTGTTGCTTCCCCTTGCATAGCAAGGCAAGTCGTAAGAGTAGTCGAGTTCCTCGAGGTATGCCACAGCAGTGCCTTTACCGATGTGCCGGCGCTGGTTCCGTAAATTGGTAAGTAGTACCTCTGTACGGCCATCAACTAAGCTGACGATACCGCAGGCGATGGCAACGCCTGGACGGAAGAGAAGGGCAGTTACACGTTCGGCTATGGCGTCTTCATTGCTTTGCACGCTGCAACGGACGGAAACAAGACTACATGACAGCGGCGGCACGCAGACGTCTTTCGTCTACACACGTAACAACCCTAGGGTCTTGGTCTGCGTCCGAGTTCACGGGATCGTAGGAGGCAAATGTTTATCAACGCCTTCACGTATGTTGACAACGGCGCCGTACTCCCTTTAAGAAGTCCATTCCTAGTATGAGAGGTTTTGCAGCACTCCGGCAGGATCACGAATGAGGCTACAAAAGCTCTAGTCCCAATCGTTAGTCTTGCTGTTAACATTTGTCTGAACGCGTCATTACCTGGCCTCCAGCGTTTCGAATATAAGGCCCGTCCATTCTGTCCTGACTTTCTTTAGTTCGTCTTCCAGTCGCTCCCTTATATAGAAAAGTCTGCGCCAGTGTCGACTAAGGCGGTCACTTCAAGCCCATCAATTGTCACGTGAGGTCGGCAGTCACAGTTTCTCGACGTGATCTTCTTGTTCGTCCTTCTCATGTTCCGGCAAACAATGGGGGGATTTTCGGCAATTCGAGGACCTGCAACCTTCCCCCCAAAGGTCGCTGCTTTCAGTTTCCCCCGCCGTGGGCTGGGAGACCGACCTCTGACGGCGTCAGCAAAAACTACGAGCCGGCGATGGCGAGCGCGTCCGGAAGGTACCTGAGCTCTCCTGCCGGCCAGCCAGGTCGTCGTCGATGGGGGCGCGGCTTTCACAAACTGTCGGCGCGTAGCGGCAGGTGCACTTCCGCGGTATCCAGCTGGCGATGGGGGCAAAAACGGTAAATGTGCCCTGGCTCTCCACAATTGTACACAGTGGCCGGACGATCCGCAGTGCGCCCATATATCGGTCTTACACAGTTGAGGTCGCTTTATGGGATCCTCGTGGGCCCAGGCTATGACAGTGTGGCGGTTGGCGGTACTGCGGCGCGGGCATGGGCACCGGTCGACGAACAGCGTCTGCATAGCTGTATGCGTCCGGCTGGTACGATAGTTCTGGAGCCAATGGAAGACGTACAGCGTCGCCGTAGGTATAAGCGTTAGGCTGGTACGATGTGTCCTGAGTGTTGCTCGGGAGAGGCAAACGCTTGCCGAAGTTTCCTGGCGGACGACTTCAGCGACGGAGGCAACCCGTGAACTCCTGCTGCTGCGGTACTTGCGGCGGCGATGTGCAACCTTGTGTTCTCCTTCTCAATCTCCTCGCGCACAATCTGTCCAATGAGTAAGCGTAGAGAACACTCGTCGATAGCCTGCAGGTGCGCCGGTGGCTCGGCGATCGCATTGATGGTACCGTTTGCTGCAGCGCCCGCTCTATTGCGGTGGCTTCCCTGATAAACTCTTCGACTGTTTTCGGGGATTGCGCACGAGACCAACAAACAGCTGTTCTCTGACGCCCCTCATGAGATGACTTAGCTTCTTAGCCTCGGACATGTTTGGGTCAGCGCGGGGGAACAAACGCACCATATGTTCGGCAAACACGGCGACGCCTTCATGTGGCTGTTGGATGCGTGACTCAAGAAGGCGTTGTGCGTTTTCGTAACCGACGGCAAAACTCGTCCCATGTTGTCAAAGTTGCCTCGGGGTTATGAACCACGTCTTCGCACCTTCTTCAAGGTCAAAGTATACGTGGAAGAGCTTCTCGTCGGGGCGCCAGTGGTTCGACTTCGCTACCCGTTCAAACTCCTCAAGCCAATCTTCCGCATCTTCGTTCGGGCGGCCGTGCAATGGTTCCGGAATCCGAAGATTCTGGACCGTTACCTGCCTAGGGCTCCTTGCAAACGCCATTTCTTGAGCAGGGGTGGCTGTCGGCAGCGGCGGTCCCTTGTAAAAGGCCAAATTCTGGCCTTAGACCTTGCAGGCGACGGCTTGAATGGTGTACAGGCGCCTCCACGCGTTGCGGTCTCGCGGGGCTGGATGCAGGGCTGCTCACAGGAGTACCGATCATGAGGCGAATGGTACCAGCTCCCTCCACCAGTGTTGCGAGTTATAAAAACCAGGGGCTTTATTCAGAAAGGCGTACGGCGTGCGGTACTCGAAGATCAGCGATGAAGGCGGGGAGCCGCCACGAACGTCTCTTTTTCAGTCTTTCACGCCGCGCCTCTCGAGCGCACCGGTTGTCTTCTTTGTCATCACCAGCGTAAGGTGAGACACACCATATGAACGCGGCAATATATATATATATATATATATATAAGATATATATATATATATATCTATAATATAATATATATATATACAGAGGTGAATTCATCATAGAGTTTTCCTACAATACTTACTAGAGGGAACTCTGGCGCTAGTGTCTATGGGAGCTGCAACGCATGACGCTTCAGCCAGCATGGGAATGATGGGTAGTACACAAATTTGTCTAAACTTAGTACTTTCGGCTCCGTTTGGCTCCGCGCCGGCTGCATCCGCTTTGTCGAAAAACAAAGTTCAGCAAAAGTCAGCAGTTTCACTTCGCCACTTTAACTTCTTTAGGCTCAGCAATTCAAATCTGGTCACGAAGTTCACAACGGTCTATTCTTTTATCCGAAACAAACGCCAAAACACAGCAATAAGCAAAGCCACAAGTACGTTTGAAGCCGCAAGCACGAAGACTAGGCAAAGTTGTGTACTACCCATCATTCCCATGGTAGCTGAACGATCGCAGCGCCAGGAGTCCCCTCTAGTTAATTTTAGGAAAACTCTATGGAATTCATGACCATACAGCATAAAATAAATGCACCAGTATAGATATATTATATCTATACTTGCACAAAAACAGAACTTTAACTGTTTTTCTATTTTATTTTACTAAGAGCCAGCTCTTTGCACGTGTCACTTCAGCTTGGCACAGAATGCGTTATACCATGCAATGCATAACGTTCTTGTGCGCTCGACGGCCCGACTTAGGCCTTTTAATGAGCGGGCCCGAGTCCGAGCCGGCCCGTAGCCTCAAGCCCGGGCCCGGCCCAGGCCCGCACTTTCAAGCCCGAGCCCACCGGGCCCGCCGGAAAACGTTTCGCACGGCCCGGCCCGGTCTGGCCCGTGGGCTGGGCGGGGCCCGGGCTTTAGGTTCGGCCCGGGCCCGTGCAGTGCTCTAATCTGAGAACTGTACTTTTGCTTTATTATTGTAATTTCTTGCTTGTGCTTATTCTCAAATGTACAATCTTGCTTGTGCTTATTGCTGATTGTACTTTCTTGCTTTATTGTTATTTTTTGTCGCATGTATTGCAAGTGTATTGGTCATTCCCCCATGTTCTGTTTGACGATGCCCCCCTGTTTCACAGGGGGGAATTGCCACGTGCGTTTCGTATTATCACTTTTCCTGTACTCGGTTTTCGCCCACAAAGGCTGTAAGCAACGCTCAGCGCAAACCGCGATTACTGTAGATCGTTTTGTTAAGACTGCGCGCAAGACGCGAACACTCGAGCTTATTCTAGAGCTTGCGCGACAACCAGCGATAAGGCTGGAATATTCGATGGCACATGTATAAATGCCGGCGCGCTTCACCGTTTGTGAGTTTTTCGAAGGCTGAGTATCTGTACGCCGCTATCAGTGTACGCTCTGTATAAGTGTATTGCTGCAGTTTGACTTTGAGTTCCCCGGTCACAAGTTCGGTCAAATAAAGAGTTTGGTTGCTGACTGCTGCTGCTGATTGCTGACGCGCTGACTGCTGTCTTCGTCGACGTCACGACCACGTGACAACACACAGCGCGAGCTATAACTGTCACAATTGTCACTTCTCTGTGAGCAGCGCGCCTTTCGGAAACTCGGCCGCTGTAGCGAGCGAAGTGACCTTCGTGCTCTCTGTAACGTCAACGAAACATGCGGTGAAGCGCAAATCCCGATTACGAGATGAGCACGCGCTCACGAGAGACACCCCCTATAGAAGGCAGCGCGTCGCATCGCAGCGCGCGGGGCGACGACCTTTAAAGCGCGCCCTGCGCGCCATCTCTCCAGTGATAACAAGAACATGCTGAAGCAACTGAGCTCCGAGGACCGCCAACGGTAAATGGTGTATATAAATAGCTCGCCGTTAGCAGCGTGAGGAACGTACGCTCTGTGGCCGAGTGGTTTCGCGCCCCGCGCTGTGGAGCGAGGGGTCGTAGGTTCAACTCCCGGCAAAGGAACTTTTTCCTTGCCACCTGTTAATGTTTATTTTCCAACGTCCTATCCGCGACTGAAATACGTCAGTGGAGCCGCGGTGGACACCGACATAAAACACTTTCGTGTTAAAAAGCGTCTGCACCCTAAACTCTTCTTGACGGGCGACGCGGCGCACGAGGCGTTTCTTTTTGAAAGACGATAGTCTTTCATGGCATACTTGAACGCAGAAATTTTGGTCTGTCTGTCTTTCTGTCTCTTTGTCACACGATTCAGCCACCCGGCCAAAATTTAAGCACTTGCTGAACGCCCACCTTTCTTGAATTGGTAGCTGCGTTCATACTTTGAAAATTGTCCATCAAAAAGCAAACATTACGCATATCTGAGGCGCAACGTCAATACAAAAGTATTAGGTGGTGTGTTCCTTCACTAGAAAATACATAGATAAGTAATTCCAAAGACCCTAGGGTTTCTTAGCCCGTGCTGAAAATGCGACGGTATGCACCACATAGCGCTCTGCCAACGATGTGGTGCTGCCACCTGGCAGTGGCCCTGGGAACAGCAGCACGGGTGGCCGCGGATGAGACCAGGACTCATGTAGTACGGCCGGCAGAAGACTAAAGTCTTTCGACGGCATTTGCGCGCGTATCCGAAGCGCGCGTATCCGAAGCGCGTATCCGAAGCGCGTATCCGATTCTCCAAGTAAATCTCCAAGTAGGAAGACGCAGCGGCGCGATTTGGCGAAGGCGTCCGTCAAGAAAACGCGTCTTCCAACCACGCCTAGGTCGCGCCTGAAATCGCGCCATGCGTTTCCACCTTAAATGGGCCATGACACGGCCACCCAAAGATTTGTGGTTTTCAGTTAAAACTAGAAGTAGAGGGTCTATTATGCCCATACGGATTTCAAAAGTGGGCTGTAAAAGAATATTTTACTGCAAAACAAGCCCTAGATGCCGCCGGCTGTACACTCCGCCCACCGCTGGCGACCTCCATTTTACCGTGACGCCGTGATATCGTTCGCCGTAATGGAGACGCTTGCACAGCTAGCTGCTTGTTACGTCACGACTCGCGAGTGCACCAGTGTTGGCTGGCCCTGACACGTGTTTATAAAAATATTCGATCATAAATTAGGCGCTCGACCAGATGCGCTAAAATTTCGCCAGCTTATTTGTGAATGCGCAAGGATTAATCCACATGACACAGATTATGATCGAAAATTGGGTGTCATGGCCCCTTTAAGAGGAAGAAATAAATATTCTCCGCGCAAAGAACGAAGACCCGAAATATAAATTTGAGGTTCAGCAGAATCGGGAGCAAAGACGCGAGGCTAATCTATAAAGGAAGCTAGATCTTCTCGTGCAACAAATTGAACAACCCGTCACAGTAGTCTAGTTTTATGGCGCTCAACTGCTGACCCGAAGGCCGCAGTATTGAATGCCAGACACGGCGGCCGCATTTGTGATGGAGGCGAAAGTGCTTGAGGCTTAAGTAAATAGATTTAGGTGCACGTTAAAGAACCCTAGGTGGCCAAAACTTCCGGAGCGCTCCACAACGGCGTCTCGCATAATCATATCATGGTTTTGTGACGTTAAACCCCCAACAGTTATTATTATTAACAAATAGGATGCAGTAGAAACCAAACACCGCACTATCCCCAAAAGACCAAGGGGTGAACCAAGATGTCCTTAAAGCACTTGAGACAAGTGTTGAAGCACGCCTTGAAGAGGCAGTCTAGTCAATGATGACAAAAGTAACAGCGATGGTGCAAAGAGCGATCCAGCCGCTCAAGCTGAAAACTGCACAAGTATACGAGGGATTGAGCGAGCGCAATGTAGCAATAGAATGCGAAAAAGAACGAGCTCGTAAGAAGCCAAATACCCGGTCTGTGAAGCCCAGATTCAAGAATACTCCGCGGTGCTAATGCCGGGAACAAATAAGCAAGAATCAAAATAATAGCAGTACATCAACATTTCACAATGAAATTGTCATCTATTCAACAAAATTAACGGAATCTCACACATGCTGTGCAAACATTTGAAACCAGATATCACTGCACTTCAAGAAACTGAAACAAAGAAAATTCGGCGTCTACTCATACTCGCATCGCTGATGGCAAACCAGAAAGCACCACCACGCAACATCCACAACGTCCTATGTCGCATCAAACATACACTCATTGAATTGGCACCTGCATGAAAACCGCAGCAAACTCTTTAAAATTATCGAACCTCAGGCACTTTGGCCACGTCTATCTATCTATCTAGCTAGCTATCTATCTACTATCATCTATCTATCTATCTATCTATCTCTATCTATCTATCTATCTATCTATCTATCTATACTATCTCTTATCTATCTATCTATCTATCTATCTATCTATCTATCTATCTATCTATCTATCTATCTATCTATCTATCTATCTATCTATCTAATCATCTTATCTATCTATCTATCTATCTATCTATCTATCTATCTATCTATCTATCTATCTATCTACGTCTGGGCGCTCTCCTGGCCGTCTCCATAACGAGGATGGGCGGTCCTCAGCCATCCACAGTCAGAATGAGGTCACCGCCCATCGTCGCCAGAGGATGGATGGCGATCTCAAGCTGACTCAGGATGACATCAACTTGATTGAGAGCCGCTTTTGTGACACCCGAAGAAGCCGCCGCTAAGCGCGCTGACGACATAGTTCTATACTAGAGCAATGCGGGCATCAACCCCTATCGTTTTATGTCATACCACATGCGATGACGCAACTGGCTACATGAATGAGCGGGTATACAAGGATGGCCTGGTCAAGGTGGCCAAGATGAACGCAAACGATATGGGGGCCTGCCAGCCTAAATTTGCCTGAGCGCCGGCAAGCTTACATTGTCACGGCCAACATCAACGTAACCAACGGCGTCGTTAACGGAAGCGTGGACACCTTGTGGTACACCGAGCGTGACAAACACTGGAACCATTTTTTGGATTCAGAGGATTGGTGATTAGGTCCCCGTCTAAACGGCGCCCAGTGGCGCTTGGGCCAAGAACATTCTATGTAAGGATCCAGCAGGCATATGAAGAGGTGAATATCCCTAACCTCGTGTACATTGCGTCTATTCGATCACATAGTCAGCGGAACACCTTGTGGATGACGTTTCAGCGTGATGTCCTCTAGGAGCTTCATTGACAACACAATACGAGATGCCTCATCAAGAGAAATTTGCGAAAAGGAGCACACTCCTCAAGAACTAATAACCAAATGGCGATTAATTCACGCTGAGAAGCTGCTTCAAGGTACTTCCTCGTTTAAAAGTGTGCTTCGTCGTATGTAGTGGCGCCGCAGCAAAGAAATGCATGCTAGTCCTATAATAAATGGGCAAGAAGGTCAGAATTGAGTCAAGCGATCTTATGTTTTGCCTCAGTGTATTTGCGCATTTTCAGATTAACATTTGTAGAAAAAATTACAGCATCTCCCGCTAAAGGGGACCATGAGGCGATGCGAAGCCGGAGCACCTGCACGATCGCGCTCCGTTGGCGTTCGCTGGGCATGTTACCGACCTCGCGTCATGGAACCCGAAGAGGAACACTACGCGCGTTGTGTCTTCCCTCTAGCCTGGCCGTTAATTCTCGCAGGGCGTGCGGGGACCGCGGTCAACAGGCGCGCGAGAGAGAGGCAGCGTACGAGAGGAGAGAGAGGGGCAGGGGACGCGCATGCGCTGGCCCTCATCGCGGCGCTGCGCAGGAGAGAATTTCGGCATGTCGAGCCCGCATTTCAGAGGAGCCAACCGAGGCAAGCGCTGGACTGAACGCGCGCAGCGCTCTAGCGCTTGAAGGAGCGGAGACTAGAGGAGGAGAGTAGCGCATACGCCGTGAGAGCAGAAGCAAGAACGCAGGAGAAGCGCAAGCAGGTGCTGGTTGAGAAGTGGAGAGAGTAACGCTGAGCTGTTGGAGAGAGGGAAGGAGGAGAGTTGCGCATGCGTAGTGTCAGTGCGGACTACTCCGCCGTGTGACATACCCCCGAGCAAGAGATACTTCGCATCTAGAAGTGACGTCCTAAAAGCCACTGGCATGCCTGTAAAATCATGCACAGATAATTTAAGTGTATCTAATAGGACTTATCTAACGAGAGAAAGAGCAAATGAGACCGACTCAGCACAATATACAAAGACTAAACCCTCCTGGTATAACGATTAAGCCTTCTTGACTTAACCGAGAGCGCTTATCAGGTTCAAAATCAGCACACAGGATGATTTTTAACCTTCGCCTCGCTCTGTACACATCAGCGGAGAAAGTGAAAACGCGCAGTCTTCTCCCCGTTGTAATTTCTGCGGCAACCGGGAACACCACAGTGCAGTGGAATCGTCGCAAAGAGCTCAGCGCTATCCCACCCACCAAGCACATTCTCAAATGTTTCTCATGATTAGCAGTGAAGAAGTGGACAAATTGATTGAAACTTCCGCAAATTCTAAGAAAAGAAAGAAAGAAAGAAAGAAAGAGATAACGGCAGAAGAGCATGATGCAGATCTGTTCTAGAAGATAACTCTCCTCTTACATTAGGAATCATGAGCTCCCATAAATGAGACTTCGAGCACCACTTTCCTGCGTCCGGCAACGTGCTGGAGAAGGCGGACGAGAGACTTTTTCGATTATTCATTAATACTCTGCTGTGCAGGGCTGAACTTAAACACTTTGATTTTTTTTCTTTTCGTGCCTCTACCGGTAGTACGATATGGTGGCTGACACCTACCACATGGCACTCGCATTCCAACTTAATCCTTCTATGATTCCCAACCCCAACTGTAAGGTCTCGCTCAACGTGATCCCCCTTCCCCCTCCACACACACATTACTTAGCTGAAGTGTGCTGAAAAGTTCCTGAGCTGAGCAGGTGCATCAGGCCAGACTCACTCCCCCGCTACCCTGGTTTGGGTAGGTGTCAATGACCGCAGGCAACGAGGTGTGATTCCAGGAGAGGGTTAAAAGGAGCTTCCGAAGTGCTTGCCGGCTGGACACCGGCACTGCTAATTTAGATCCCACTGTGGGCCATTCTTTTTTTGCTGCAATTTTCTTTGTATATAGTTCTGTATATAAAGTTAGAGAGGACTGCCATACGGTCCTGTTTGTCTACCAGGTAATGCCGGTACAAACAACCATAGTCCGTCTTGTCACGATAGCGGCCACAACTAATGGGGTCTCTCTTAGGGAATCCAGCTAGTGTTGCAAGGGAGATAGCCCAGAATGGGTGGTTTAACGCACAACCTCTTCGTAAAAAATAGGTCAAAGAAATGCTTCCCGCCACCTCCACCACGGAAAACGTAACACATGCAGGGTTGCCAATGCTGGCTCTTTTTCACCAAATTGGCGAATTTGAGGGGCCCGTGGCGACCTAAAATTATGACTGGCGACATGGCGAATTTTTGGCGATTTTCGGCTTAGGTATTCACTGAGTTATAGATCCTAAGCTCAGTGTCTTCCCAACGAATCAGCGGCAATATTCTCTGTATTTTTCTTGGTTTAGACCCAAGAGTAGAATGTGCACATAACGCGTCATGTCCGTCCTGTAACTCGTGTGTATCTCGTCCATTCATCTAGAAGCAGGAGGTACGGGAACGTCCCCCAGAGACATTCTAGGAAAATGTAAACCGCGAGGGGCAGTGTTTGACTATAAGTTAATAGCTTACGGCGCTTTAAGCTTCTCTAAAGTTTCGCTTCTGAATGGGCTAGACGACGGGTTGGCCGCGTGTTCCGACCATTTGTTCCGCTAAAGCTCCGACTGCTCGAATAGCTTGCCGACCTATTCACTGTTGCAGTACCCCCAATTCAGCTCGTAAAGACTATCTCGGAATAGCGAAGAGAGGCGTATACGCGGCTATTTGTGCAATAAAAAATGTTGATTTAGGCATTTTCCACTGTTCTCGGTGAGCGTGTGCAATGAAAACAATTGCTATACAACATTTTACATTGCGTACCTGTTCATTAATAACGCATCGGATTGACGCGTGTAGATATAAGGGTCTATAAGAAAGGGTCGGTAGCGTCCTGTATCATATACGTTCACACTGAAAAGGTGTAAGACTCGCTAATGATCGGTTCCTGTAAGACTTTTGTCGTGTTACCTTCAATAAACCTTTAATCCTTTTAATTCATATAAGGGTACGTAAAGTTCTACAAATAACGCTTTCACGGTTTTCGCCCAGGGTTTACCACACTTTTACCTTTGAAACGAGCGGACAGGGATGAAGGATATCATGAGCGTTTCATTCATTCACCCTTCCGCCACCACGTACATCTTGCGGCTAGCCGGAGAAGCAGCACTATGCACTCCCATGGTGAAGCGGGCGATACGACTGGCATTGAGAAACGTCAATTTAATTTAAGGGTCTTGGATGGTACTGTATTCTACGGGGCAATGCGTGAGAGGAAGTTTTTATTACTAGGTATGACGGACATATCTAGAATGGCGACTTTTTTGGCGAAATTTGTAAAAAAAATGGCGAATTTTGGCGACAATTTTGCTCGTCGTTTGGCGACATTTACTCGAAAGTCAGTGGCAACCCTGAACACATGTGCCAACATAACGAGGCCAATGTATGCAGGAATGGCGATGTCCCTTCTGACATCGACAGATGCAGGGCTTTCCATTAGGAGGGAGGAGGAAGTTTGTCCTCCGCGCCCGCCCCCTCATCTCCTTGCAAGAGTGTAAAAGAAAAGCTTCGCAATGGATGTCCATTATAAAATGTAGCACCGACGCGCTGCATGACGGAATACGCCCACTTATACATATGAGGAAATACGCCCCCTTGCCCATATGGAACGATTAAAGTTGTACCTTCTTTCGATCACGTGCAGTCTTTTTTCGACATATAGCTGCAAAGTGTTCGGAACAACCCCAGTAGTTGCATTTCGCTGCTGTTGCTCGGCATGCAGCCCTGGTGTACGCTCCTTGACCTCAGTCGGGGCATGACCCGGGGGTGCCTGGTCAGTAGGGCTGTGCTCTGGAGCAGCGACCTTGTATTCCATGTCAACAGTTTTTTGACGAGCTGACCGAATGCTGTCCTGAAAAATTCTTCCGGGGCTGGTTGCTGCTACTAAGGGTTTGTCGCTGGTTTCTCGCAGTTGCTGCTGCTGTTGTCGGGCGCATTTTTGCGAAAGCTCTGGCGAATGCAAATCGGCATCCATATCAAGCGTCTTATAGAGCTTAGCATCACTAAAGCCGACAAAGAACCTATTGCAAATCATGCGTTCTTTTTCCTTGTAGTCGCACCGGTCCGCCCGCTTGTGCAACGCGCTAATAAACTGGTCAACTGGCTCTCCAGCTTCTTGAATGCGTCGGTGAAAGACTGTGCTCTCATCACCAAGGTTTCTTGCAGCCCAGAAGTGACTGTCAAGCTTCTTTCTGACTACTTCGTAATGCTTTTGTTCTTCTTAAGATAATGCAAAACTCGAGAACATTTCTCGTATAGAGCAGAGCCCGGACGTGCGCTTCTTAACTGCACTCATTTAGGCCAAGGTAAAGCGGCAGCAATCAAAGAGTTGGCCCCAAGAAGACCATTCTTGGAGCCAACAGGCATGTCTTGTCAAGTGAAACCTTGTCGTTGCTTCAACCGCAAACATGCCATGAAAGGGCTTGACTACGTTGTCTGATTACATGGCGCCGGTTGACGATGGTAATGCGATGCCCCTCTACACCAGAAATCCCACATGTGACACCATGCGGCACTAGGCCCCTGCCCGATGCCAAGCGCGGCTGGGCTGCAACCAGGAAAACAACTGAGCCTCACTCCGATGGCGGGCACGATTACCACAAAAACCTTATTTCATGCCAGCGGCATATCTACACAGAAACACTCATGTGACAAGTGACGTCACGGACAGGCAACGTTTTAGACATCAGGGTGACAGCGCCAGATAACGCGGAACATGACACGCGGCATAGGCGTTATCACCAAAATCGGGTTCGTAATCTTTGTACTTGTTTTTTACTGCGATTGATAATGATTTGTGTTAGTTTTAGAGCATCCTGATACAGGGTGTTTAGCCATGCTTACCGGTCACGTTTTTATAAATCATCATCAAGACGCCAGAAGAAGGAAAAGAATACTTCTTCCCTGGCGCGAGCGCGTGCTACTTCACTTCTTCTAATAAACCATTCTAGTTCGAAGCAGTCACTGGTCTCGAACGTCTCATCATTGGTGCCGTGACCAGGATACTACCTCCTCGCCGTCAAGAAAGGTCCATCTGCCACGGAGCAGCAGCGAAGAAATCCGCGGAGGAGCAGAGGATCGACCTGGATCGAGCGACGAGACCACGGTGGACAGCATAAGCATCGAAACGGATGACTGACAAGTAAGGCGTCACTGTTACCTGCCTAGAAAGGAGCAAGGAAGTCATAACGAAGAAAAAGAAAGCGCTTCGCTCTCAGATCACGCAGCTAATCAACGCTGCCGAGCAGCAAATTAATGATGGAGCTAACCCGGAGCAGTTGCTAACAACGCAGGTGCAGATTAAAGGAATAAGCGACAGACTGAAGAGCGCCAACGAACAAATGGAGAAGTTTCTGCGCGAAGAGTGTGCCGAAGCTGAATTCGAAAGAGTAATAGAGTATGACATGAAAATAACGACGATCTTGTCTAAAATAGTATTCAGACTTCGAGAGCCAGCACAATCGAATGCAAGCGATAGTGCAAGGCAGGCGACGTCATCAAATGCAGTACAGGTGCGACGGAGCTTGTTAAGCTACCGAAGATTGAAATGATAAAGTTCGGCGGGAAAGCTTTGGAGTGGAACCGATTTTGGGCGCAATACGTGTCGGCAGTTCACCTGAGACCGAACATGAGCAAGAGACAGAAATTCAATTACTTGATAGCATCGCTAACCGGAAAGGCGGCGGCTGCTATTGAAGGGCTGCAGTACTCGGCAGAGGATAATTACGACGAAGCAATCAAAATACTGAAAAACAACATTCGGAATCGTGAGCAATCCATTGAAATGCATATCAACGAGCTTTTGAGTTTGGAGAGAGTGAGGTCTGCTCAAGATACCGATGGCTTAAATAGGCTAGTGCAGAGAGTGCAAGTGAACATATTGGCACTCAAATCACTAAAAGGGAAACCGAAAGCTACGCGCCGATGTTGTTGCCAGTGCTGAAAAGAGCAATTCCACCACAGTTATCAGTGCAGTTTAAGTCAAAAGAACCTATGACGAGCAGCACAGTTTCGGAAGACGGTGGCCAATAGCAATCTAACGGGAAAATCATCGAAAAACATATTGAGCGCTTACAAACAGGGACGTAAGGGAGACGACAACACAATGCGCAACACAATGGCGTCGTCTCCCTTACGTCCCTGTTTGTAAGCGCTCAATATGTTTTCGAGTTCCGTTTACCAACACGCCCAAAAAATGGCAATGGGAAAATCATGTGAAGAAAAGCTGAACAGGCTTATGTTATTCTTGAAATAGCAAGCAGCTTTTCGGGAAGAAACGCAACGTGAACAAGAGATAGTAACGGCAAAACAACGGAATAACGGCCGACAGATACGCACAACTTCAAGCTTCTATAGCTCAGCTGACAGAAGCTGCTTATTCTGTAAGCAGAAAAGCCATGTAACTGAAGGACTGTCGTCGGAGCATTCGAATGGATGAAAAGAAAGCTATGCTTACTGAAAATAGAGCATGCTTCAGATGCACAAGACCAAACCACACTGCGCGTATTTGCAAAAGCCCAAGTGAAATGCAAGCAATGCAAGGGACGGCATGCTATGTCAATGTGTAGAACTGGGCAGAAAGCAAGGGCAGAGCTCGTCACAACAACGCAAGCCGAAGCGATGGCCTCTACGCTACACGCTACTGAAATATGAAGGCATAATTTTGTGCTGTTGCAAACCGGCTGTAGCATGCATGGAAGGAGAAAAAATGTGGCAGACATTGCCGTTTGCTATGAGACAGCGGAAGTCAGCGCTCATTCATCGAAGCCGGATTAGCGAAAGAAATAGGTGCGAAGGTATTGCGACAAGAAAGGCTGGCGATGGGGTCATTCGGAGAGACGAAAAGGGTCAAGCTAATGAACGTGGTGCTAGTGACTATAGGCCAACGAGGAACACAAAGCACAACAGTGATCGAAGCGTTACAAGTCGACGTCATCTCGCACAGTTGTATACCGCTCCAAGTCAGAAACTCAGCGAGAAAATGAAGCAACTAAAGATGCAAGTGGCTGATGACAGGACCGAGACGACTGCAACAGACTTCGTAGGACTGCTCATTCGGCTCAGATTATTATTGGGAGTTCTTCACTGGTAGAACACGAAGGATCGAGGGCCAACTGATGGCTGTCGAGACGACACTGGGCTGGGTTCTGCAAGGTCCGTCGGAGCAAAGCAAGACAAGATTGACTGAAAATCAAGCAGTCATGGTTCTGAAGGTTGAAACTTAAGAACAGAACTTAAGCAAGAACTACAAAGCGTTAGGACCTGGAGTCAATGGGGATCACAAGGAACAGTTTGGATGCCACAGGAGATTGAAATCGTCGAGGAATTCGAGCAAAATATAGTGCAACAGAACGGTCGCTATCAAGTAAGCTTGCCATGGAAACAGAGCGTCAATTTGGAAAGCAACAGGGAAAATGCAATGAAAAGACTACAGCAACTGACTAAAAGGCTGAAGAAAATGAAGACGTTGCTGAGTCGCTATGGACAAAGGTATAAACAGAGCATATGAAATTGGGAGTCGCAGAAGAGGTTCAAGAGTCATCAGAACCGAAAAATGCACTTTGTTATTACATGCCAGATCATACGGTCATTAGAGAGGACCGAGCCACGACAAGGTTCGAGTAGTGTTCGACGCCTCGTCACAGTCTCAAAAGGGCATGTCCTTAAACGACAATCTGGAGGCAGGAACAAATTTGAATGAGGACATGCTGCCGCTGTTGATAAACTTTCGAAAAGAAAAAGCGGCGTTAGTTAGAGATGTAGAAAAGGCATTTCTGCAAATTTCTATACGCGAAGAGGATAGAGATGCGATGAGATTTCTGTGGTGGAAGCATGATGCAGAGGGAAAGCTACTGATGAAGTGCAAACCTGGCGAATGACAAGAGTAACGTTCGGCACAACACCGAGCACATTTCTTCTGGCAGCTACAATAAAGCACCACTTGAAACAAGTGGCTGACCGGTTTCCGGATACGACAAGGACACTGCAGAAAGCGATCTACGTGGATGACGTCATTCTTGGGGCAGCAACGCTTGATGATGCAGTCAAGTTGTACAAAGAGGCAAATCAAGTGTTCAGACAAGCAGCGATGAACTTGAGGAAATGGACATCCAATGAAGAGAGATTAACAAAATAATTGAAGAAAATGAAAGGGACGAAGCCCACATAGAAACTCTATCAAAACGGTACACATTGCTTCTGGGCTTGATATGGAAACACTCTAAGGACACGATTTCATTCCCTGTTGAAAAGTGGGAGTCATTAACAGCTACCACATACATGACCAAAAGGGACAGTGTTGCAAGCAACAGCGAAGATATTTGATCAGCTAGGTTTGTGTCGCCGTTCCCAGTACGAGCAAAGATAGATTGCAGAGGCTGTGGAAAATGATCGTCACGTGGGACGACCAGCTGCCTAAGAAGAATGTGACAAGTGGAGGAACCTCATGTCTGAAGCGGAGGACCTTCGAGTTAGAAGTTTTCAGATGCTACGCCAGCAAGGACCAAATAGTACAAGAATACAAGCTGCATGTCTTTGCCTACGCAAACCCATCAGCATACGGAGCGACAGCATACCTAATAGCAGTTTATGACGATGGAAGCAAGGAATCAAGCCTAGTGACAGCAAAAAGCCGCGTAGCTCCAATTAAAGAGCTAACTTTAGCGCGACTTGAACTGATGGCAGCGGTGGTAGCAGCAGGATTATGCGATTTTATCAAAGGTCACTTCAACGAAAAAATACAGGAAATACACTGCTGAACGGACTCAATGATTGTGCTTCACTGGATAAAGGGAACAAGCAAAAGGGATCCGTTTGTTACCAACAGAATAGCAGAAATAAGACAGAAAACACTTCAAGCAAGCTGGTCATTCGTTCAAAGTGAAGACAACCCTGCTGACCTTCTTACACGAGGAATTAACGCAAAGGCATTGATAAATTCAAAGTTATGGTGGCACGGACCCGAATGGATAACATCACTGGAGAAAAGCACAGCAAGTATGATTCAGACGAATGCAGAAATGGAAGATCAGCACGAAACGCAATGCCACCAGTGCACGGAAAGAGCACAAAGTGAACCAATATGCGACATCGAAAGGTATTCATCATACGTACGGCTTGTAAGAGTGACAGCATGGGTGTTCATATTCATCGAGAATACAAGAAATAAGACAGACCCAAGTACCACTGAGACAAACAAGGGGAGAGGCTGATCCAAGTGCGAAGTTCTTTCAAATTAATGGACATGATGTCTACATCGATGAAGACGGAATCATCAGACAAAAGGGACGATTGCAATGCAGTCAAGAACACAGCAGGCACGTCATAGTACTGCCAAAGGAAGGGCACTTCACGGAACTGCTAGTACGTCACGTGCATCAGATGGTATTGCATGGAGGAGTTCAAGCGACACTCGCGCAACTGCGGACCAAGTTCTGGGTATTGCAGGATCGCCAAGCAGTAAAAAGAGTTTTGAACAGATGCGTAGTCTGCAAGAGGCAACACCAGACCGGCCACTCGAAAAATGTCTCCTCTCCCGGTGGACAGAGTAACCGAAACAGAGCCATTCAAAGTCACGGGAGTTTACTTCACCGGACCGCTTTACGCAAAAGACTAGTACGAGATCGTGAAACAATATGTCCTGATATTCACCTGTGCTGTAACGAGAGGCGTACACTTGGGGCTTACGAACGACATGTCATCATCAAGTTTTCTACAAGCTTTCCGGCGATTTACAGCTCGACGGGGGATGCCTGCAGTTATCTACTCGGACAACGCCAAAACATTTATAAAGGCCGAGAAGAAAATCAACCAAATGCTTGAAGCTATTAGACACGAGGTGATAAAGGATTACTGCAGTGGAAATACAGTGGAAAACGATAGCCGAGTGCGCACCGTGTGGGGAGGATTTTACTAGCGCCTCATAAGAAGCATGAAGACACCGATGGGGAAGATAATATCGAGAACGACAACGTCGGTAGAGGAGCTACGCACTATTGTTGCAGAAGTTGAAAGAGCACTCAACAATCGACCGTTGACGTACGTATACGGAGAGCCTAACGAGCCAATGCCACTAATGCCAGCAGACATCATAGGCGGACGCCGACAGCTTCAAGACGTAAAACAAAGGCTGTACATTGGTGAAGTTGAAGACGCATGGCGAAGCAGATGCAAAATAGGGCGAGCTTGGTGGAAGAGATGGCATCGAGAATACATTAAAGAAATTGGAGCTACTGTCAAAGCCAAGACGCGGCAAGCAAGAATAATGTCACAGGGCGACATGGTGTTGATTGAAGACAAGGGCCCAAGAACATTTTGGAAAATGTGCCGGATTGAAAAAAATCTAACCTGGGCTAGACGGAATAGCAAGAGCTTGTCTACTTCGGACAGGAAACAAAGAACTTCTCAGGAGATCTGTAAACCACATATACCCTCTAGAGGGGTGTTTCCAAGCCCGCCAAAGCTTATCCCATTGGAACTTGGGCGGGCGGGAGCCTATAAAATATTATCATCAAGACGCCAGAAGAAGGAAAAGAAGACTTCTACCGGGCGCGAGCGCGTGCTATTTCACTTCTAATAAACCGTTGTGGTTCGAGAAGCAGTCACTGGTCTCGAACGTCTTATCACGTTTCTGCTAGTGTTAGGAGATACTGACTCATGGGCATTAGGCATACCTACCGGTCACGTTGGTCGAGGAATGCTACGACTGCGTGCGCGATGAGCGCCATGCCACTCCTCGCGCCCCGCCATGCCGACCCAGCTTTTACGTCGCAGTTGCAGTGCCGAGTTTGTGGAGCTTGAATGTCTGGGGCAATAAAACGACCTTTGAGGATGAAAGCAGTGGGACGTAAGCGGAGGGAACCTACAACGAAATTAACAGTTGAGACCACCTTAACTTCGTAAAAGCATATTGTGGGAAGTCCTCCACCCCATTAGTTCTTCCTCAGTTCTTCTGTGTTTGGCGCTCTCCTGAAGCTTAGCACCGTATCGCAGAGCGGAATGCGCACGGACCACCGCGGTCTGCGCGCATCAAATAGTTCGAAGTGGCGCAACGTTGGAGTTGGGGAGAACCTAAGCAAAACGCATTTAAAGCCTTGACTAGTGCAACTGCTGAGACTGCAGCTCTAATGCTACCCGATCTAAGCAACCCGCCCGTGCTGCAAACAGACGCTAGCGCCTATGGTCTTGGCGCTGTCTTAGAGAAATTTGCAAGCCACACTTCGACGCCGGCGGAAAGGAGCTACACGGTCACCGAGCGGGAATGTCTAGCAATTGCCTTTGCGCTCAAAAAATACGATATGGTCCTTCTACGGTGCCTCTTTTACAGTTCAAACAGACTACATGGCGCCCACCTGGCTCCAGCGTTCACAGAACCCAGCAGGTCGCTAGCTCGTTGGATATATAGAAATACCACTTGACTGTAGAGCATCGCAGTGGTTCACAAAACTAAGTTCCTGACGCAATCTCACGTGCGCCTCGGCCCGAGTTGCTGCTTTGGATACAGATCCTAAATGGGGTACCCTCACCCGCAGGAAAGCATATCCCCGAGGAGCACCGCAAAGACTGCCTTTGTCGGCGCATCCTAAACCACCTAGCTGCAAATAACGCACAACCAAGCGGTGACTTCGATTTCTGACATTCCTCGCTGACGACGGCCTCCTACTACGCTACATCCCACAAGCTGAATGAGCATGGCGTTACTTCTCCCTTTCGCGCATTTATCCCAATGAGTCTCAGGAAGGCCTTGATACGTTACTTTCACGATTCCACCTTCGCCGGTCACAGCTCTGTAGCAAGGCTTACAGTAAGTTATGTCACAATGCCACATGACCATAGCCACGCGGAAGAACGTGATACGTTACGCATGAAATCGCTTGGTCTGCCAACGAGTTGAACCGCGAGGTGTTCTGGCGCCAGGCTTGATGCAGCCAGCACTTAGCAAAAGCCCTTGGGAACTCATCGCATGCCACAAAATGGGTTGAGTATTTCCCCTTACCTGTAATAACTTCGCGCAGAACTTCGAAGTGTCTTCTCAACGCGTTGGAGCGGTTCGATTTTCCAGATCAGTTATAACCGACAACGTCACGTACTTCACAAGTCACGCATTTCTAAAGAAATGTTAAACCTTGTGCATCAAGCATAAAAAGTCGCCACCGAACAAACCACAGGCTAACATCACCGAGCGCGTGAATCGAAACCTGCAGGCGATGCTTCGGGCAAACGTCCATACACAATGGTCGTACACAATGGACGTTAACCTATAGGAAATGGCGTTTTCCACGGCTACCACGGTAGATCGGTCCACGGGTATACACCTGCATTTCTTAACTTTGGCAGGGAACTTTGATTCCCATTAAGCTGTACACTGGTACCATCGCATTCTTACCCAGACAATCATACTTTTGAAGAAGCTCGATAAAAGCGTATTTCAAACAAGGTCGTTGCTGCTCGATATCAACAGGACAATAGTAGGCTCAAGCAAGCATGTCAGTACAACAGAAGTGGCCATAACCTTTAGTACCAGCCTGGTGACATAGTATAGTGCCGTATGCATTATTGAGTAACTCAGCAAGTGGTTTTTAGGCGTCATTGGTGCCAAAGTGGAATGCGCTTTTTGCGGCTTCACATAAGCTTGGTAATTAATCTTACCACTTGAAAAACACCATCACCGGAAATCTACTCGGTTTAGTACATGTTTCCGCGATCAAACCTCATTCTTCTTAACTGAGCCGTTCGCTGGCACATTTTACATTTGAAGCTTCAAGATCAGTAGGTCAAGTTTCTTTCCTAGCATTCCGAGCCAGCACTGTCAATGCGATGCCCCTCCCGCTCTCCAGATGGATTTTCGCCGTACGATGTTCCAGAGACAACTTGCCATCCCTCTGGATCACGGAGGGCCAACCGGGCGCATCCCTATCCGTCTCGTCACCCACCCTCTCGCGGCCGTCGTACTGTAGCTACCTGGACAACAATCAACAATGCTGGTGTGCCGGTGGCCTGGGTGTCCCGCCTTCCTTGGCAGCTACATCCCCGCCTGGCCATATCCGATGCACTCTTAGCCGCAACCGTTCCACTGCCGCCTCCTATAGGACAGCTATCCAACGAAGCTCCGGGCCACATACACCGCTGAGGAAGACCCCGCATCCTGTGCCCTCTGTGTGGCCTGCCAGGAATCCTCCGCCGAAAGCACCAAAGCGGCCCACTCCACCGTCGGTGCCGCCGTAGCGCTAATTCGCGCCCTCGAGCCTGAACTTCCGCAGGAGCATTTCTCGCCCCCCCGTCCCCCAACCACCCGCAACCGCGCCTCAATATGATGGACCTTGGCGACCTCAAAGAGAAAGAAACTTCGCTTCTCAGCGTCCACAACCCCCCCCCCCGGGGGGGGAGGGAGAGGCAGTACAAGATAACGGCGCGGGTAGAGCCGTTAGCCTATACTGCCCCGCCCCCTTCGAGCGGAGCTCGCGGTTGCCCGCTGCTGGGGTCAGTCCAGCGGTAGCTCACGTGAAGTAGCGATGTGTTTCTGTTTAGCTCCCTCCGTGTCCTCTCTGAGGGCGCCGGCCCCCAGCCGGCCCTGAGTCTAGAAACCATAGAATAAGCTCAACAACTGGTGTAATGCGCACATTCTTAGCAAATAGCATAGTGTAATCGAGAATTATCGAAAAACAATGCCGCGTGGCTGACTTCTGGTGCTATTTACAGCTTCTTGTAGGTAAAGCTCAATCACGTTAAAATAAATACGCACGCGTCGCAATCTGTTCATACTCGACCTAACAACAACACTCCAAAACTACTCTCGTTCTGCATAACGAGAGCAAGAAAATTGAGATCGAGAAATACGTCAGACAAGACGATTTGAGCGTTCCAGTGTTGTACATTTCATTTATAAGAAACTCGTTTATACGGCTATAGTGGGAAGAAATATAATAATGCTTCACTGAAACTATCTCAGCATGCAAAGGTTTTCAGTCGCATTGAGTTTGTTATCAATGATTGCGAAGAATTTCAAAAATGATTCACTTATACAGGGCAGGTATGAAAGAGGGACTGAAAGCGAATATGCTGAAGACGACAGTAATACCTAATCGCCTTACCAAAGAAAAACTTATGGCCGCTTTGGTCTAGTTGTGCCAAGCCTGAAGGAACAGCGGAGCTGCATAGCCCTCCTTATTTCTCTTAATTTTTTTGTATCTGCTGTTTTTTCTCTTTGTCTCTTGTATCTTTTTGTATCTGTTGCTTTGTATTTCTTCATTTCTGTCTATTTCTTTCTCACTTTTTCTATAGGTATTGGGCCACATTTTCTTTGTTTCGCTTTATTCTCTCTTTCCTTCTCTTTCTATCTTGGTCTCTGTTTTTTAACACGAAAGTGTTTTATGCCGGGACCCACCAAGACTTCAGTGACGTATTTCCGTCAGAGAAATAACGTAGAAAAGATTTGCAAGATCAGATGTCAAAGAAAGAAAGTTCCGTCAACGGGCATCGAACCACGACCGCTCGGTCCTCAACAACAGATGTCGGGCACGCTATCCACTGAGCCACAGCCACAGACTCTAGAGGCTTTACAAACGCGCCTTTTATATCTACACTCTCCCGGTCGACGGGGTGGTGTTGCCCTCTGGGAGCGGTAAAGTACAGTTTAGTCATTACTGTGGTCTCCGCGATTAGCACCTGCAACGCGGTACACGTCCGTCCCATTCGGCGCGTTTTCAATATAACTTCAATATTGTCAATGCCTTAACACACCGCGGATGTGCGATCTTAGACAAGCCGTCGTAAAAGCGTCGGCCTCGCTCATCGCATCGAGCTAATCCAAACCAAAAATAGCTCTGCGACGCGCGCCTGCCTCACCTGGCTGTAACACCGCGTTCACACCGCTGACGCGCTCGCCCGAGAAAAATCGCGGCTGGGCTACCGGGGCGGCAGGACGCGCTTTGCGTTTCCCTCTAGGTCCGGCCGTGGGTGTTCAATCACATTTTAACATGCCGCGGGATGGCGATCAAGTTCAGCGTCCAATATGCCACGGTCTTCTGGCTATCGCACCTCGTCCTCTGATTACGCTTTCCACCGTTAACTACTGCAGCTACCACAAGGGTTTGTTTAATCATTTAACATGCATAATAAAGAGCTGAGACACGGCGTGGACAAGATAAACTGTAATATGACAGTGTATAGAACTGTAAGCCTAGTCAGCGCAAACAGCAACAACGTTCAGCACGAGCCGCTCCTGTGTAGCGCTGACGATACCGACTGTGTAGCTAGCTCTTCAGGGTGCACTTCTTCTTCATCACATTTTCCCCCTCGCTGAAGACGGAGCCCAGTAGGCGTACTAAGGTGTCGTAAGAACAAGGGGTTCGTGATATGACTTGAGGCGATCCACCGTGAACAGTTTCGCGGCCATCGACGACGCAGGTTCGTAGTGGGCGTGAGGGGTTCGATGATGTAGTTAACGGGAGAAGTTTGCTGTAGCACGCGGTAGGGTCCATGGTACCGGCTCACAAACTTCGAGGAGTTACCTGGCGCAGGAGTGGGAGGCACCCACAGCCAAACAAGACAGTTGGGCGAAAACTGATTGTGGGGCCGTCCGTCGTCGTGTCGAAATTTCTGTAGCCCCTGTTCCTGAGCTGTAAGGGAGCGGGCTAGTTGCCGACATTCTTCTGCATATCGAGCAGCTTCGGAACTGGTGTGCCCTCTTATGAGTCGGGTCGGTAGAGAAGAATGGTGTCGATCGAGACGATGGTTCTCGGTCATAGAGTAAAAAGAAGGAAGAAAAGCCGCTCGACGGCCTGGGGTGCCGTGTTGCAGGCGTCCGTTACGTAGGGAAGAATAAGGTCCCAGTTGGTGTGGTTAGAGGCGGCATACATCGAAAGCATGTCTCCAAGAGTTCGGTTGAAACGCTCGGTCAAGCCGTTTCTTTGCTGGTGATATGCGGTAGTACAGCGGTGAATCACATGACATTCAGCGAGAAGTTTTTGAATAACATCCGCGAGAAAGAGGCAGCCTCGGTCGCTCAGGAGTTCACGAGGAGCGCCATGACGTAGAACAAAGCTTTGAAGCAGGAAAGACGCAACGTCACGTGCCGTTGCGGCTGGCAGAGCGGCTGTTTCTGCATATCTCGTGAGGTGGTCTATCGCCACAATAACCCTGCGATTTCCGGCGGATGTGTGTGGCAGAGGACCGTAAAGGTCTATTCCAACCCGGTCAAATGGTCGCATTGGGAACGGCAACGGCTGCATTGGTCCAGAAGAGCGGCAAGGATCGGGATTGCGGCGTTGACACTCTGTGCAAGATGGAATGTACTTTTGTACGAAGTGTACATGCCGCGCCAGTAAAACCGAAGACGTAGTCTGGCATAGGTTTTAAACAGACCAGCGTGTGCGCACTGTGGATCGGCATGGAAAGCAGCAAATATGCTGGCGCGGAGTTGCCTGGGTATGACAAGTAGCCATTTACGGCCGTCATATTTGTAGCTGCGGCGATAAAGGATGCCATCACGGATGGCGAAGTGAGAGGCTTGTCGGCGTAGTGCTCGAGATGGCGGGCGTGCGAGCGCGTCAGAGAGGTAATCCATCAAAGAAGCAATCCACGAATCTTTGCGTTGCTCCAAAGCCATGTCCATGGATCCTAGTGGCGAACATAAGTTGTCCAGAATGGAGACACGCATCATCCAAGTAGCATGATCCTAGGACTGAGGGTCCCGTTTTCAGTGTTTACACTCTGGGACCCTCATCTATATACACGTATTATGTAACTAACCCTTATGTCACCAATAAACTCAAACTCAAAAAATGTCAGTGGAAACAGGCGAACGCGAAAGAGCGTCGGCATCGGCATGCTTTTGGCCTGAGCGGTAGATAACCCGGATGTCGTACTCTTCGAGCCGCAAAGCCCATCTTGCCAAGCGGCCGGAGGGATCTTTGAGGGAGGACGACCAGCAAAGTGCGTGATGATCGGTAACGACATCGAAGGGTCGACCGTACAGGTAATGCCGAAATATTGTAATGGCCCAGATGATCGCTAGGCATTCTTTTTCAGTTACTGAATAATTTGCTTCAGCTCTTGTTAGTGTGCGACTCGCGTACGCAAACACATAGTCTTGGTAGCCAGGCTTTCGTTGGGCGAGGACTGCGCCAAGACCGACACCGCTAGCATCCGTGTGGATTTCTGTAGGAGCACTTGGATCGAAATGACGCAGTATGGGTGGTGTGGTGAGCAGCTGACGTAGCGTCACAAACCCATGATCGCAAGTCTCCCTGAAGCAGGTCTGTCAAACGTGCCATAATCGAGGCGAAATTGCGAATGAATCGGCGTAAGTATGAACAAAGGCCGTTGAAACTGCGCAACTCTTTTAAAGACGCAGGCCTCGGGAACTCTTTAGCTTAGCGGCATCAGGGAGTACGCCATCTTTCGATACATGTCCGAGAATGGTCAGTTTTCGTGCCCCAAAGTGACATTTCTTTAAGTTTAGTTGGAGGCCAGCTTCAGCGAGACATCATAAAACCTGCTCCAAGCGACGAAGGCGCGTGGGGAAGTCAGGCGCAAATACCACCACATCATCCAAGTAGCACAAGCATGTGTTCCATTTGAGACCTCGTAGAATAGTGTCCATCAGGCGCTCAAATGTCGCAGGCGCATTGCAAAGGCCGAATGGCATCACATTAAATTCGTATAAGCCATCCGGTGTGATAAATGAGTATAGAACCGTAAGCCTAGCCAGCGCAAACAGCAACAACGTTCAGCACGAGCCGCTCCTGCGTAGCGCTGACGATACGACTGTGTAACTAGCTCTTCAGGGTGCACTTCTTCATCACACATGGACGTTAGTAGTCGGGATGGAGATGTACCACCAATCATCAAAGTGGGTGCATCCACGTTAAACGGTGCTATAATAATAATATAATAATATAATATCTGGGGTTTAACGTCCCAAATCCACGATATGATTATGAGAGACGCCGTAGTGGAGGGCTCCGGAAATTTCGACCACCTGGGGTTCTTTAACGTGCGCGTAAAGCTAAGTACAGGGTAAGCGGTGTTATAGCTGCGAGACATCAATATACATTGTGCAATCTCTCTTATATCAATTCAGTTACTGCTGTAAACATTCAGTTACTTCTGTAAGGGCACGCTTTACTTTCGTGTTATTACGATTCCTATGAAGGAGGGATCAACCATCTTTTTCTTTGTGTGTCTGTCTGTTTCTCTCCCTTCTTCTCTTTGTATGTTGTTCTGTGTCTTTCTTTCTCGCTGCCTCTTTCATATGTTTCACGTGGTTCACTCCGTCGAGGAAGAAACATTATTCAGGAAAAGAAACTAAAGTTAGGAAGTTATGGTCGGGCCCTCAGTCCAGGGCTCCGCTGGCACGAGTGGCTCGTTGGGCCTGTTGAAGTAAAGCTATTTGACACCGCTTTTTCTCGTCCGCAAGCCATGCCTCCCACTGTCTCTGTAACAGGGGTTGCTTAGTAGTGTGTGGGCTGTCTATGTGTGTGGGCCTCCCGGTGCACTCCTATATTATGCGGCAGAGTGTTGGTGTGTCTAAGCACCATGGACAGGCTTCTCTAAATCTTGTCGGATATATTTTACGTAGGTGGTACAAACTGGGAAAGCTATTGATTGTGTGCATCTGCAATCCCTACTTTGTTGGCAGTCCAAGTCGTTATGTGGAAGGCCGTATTTTCTTGTTGTTGCCTTTGTTGGAGAAGGATGTCACGCGAATTGGAAAGGGGTTCAACGTCGGGCCTACCGTCGCTCGGTTGGTGAAGGCTCGAGCTATACAGTCTGCCATGACGTTGCCCTCAGAACCTTCATGAGTAGGACACTATGTAATGTAATAATCTCCGCTTATGGGCTTATTTAAATTTTTATTTACTAGGTTAGGTAGCGTTCCTTCGATTCGGCATGCCGCCTGTGAATCCGATAGCACCACCACTGATTATCCCCTGTTTCTGCATTCGATATGGCTATGGCTATTGGCGCCGCCTCTGCCACTCGTGTGAAATTTCTTTTAAGGGCGATAATCTTTCTTCGGATACTTCAACGCAGAAACTCTGTGTGTCTGTCACACGATTCAGCCACCCGGCCAAAGTTTAAGCACTTGCTGAACATCTAGCCATCTTTAAGTGGTAGAGGCGCTCATACTTGCGAACACTGTAGATGAAAAAGCAAATATTATGCATATCTGAGGCGCAACATCAATACGTAATTCTAAAGACACTAGTGTTTCTTAGGCTGCGCTGAAAATGGGACGCTACGCACGAAAAAGCCTTCTGCCGACTAAAGCCCCTTGATCTAGAAAGTAGCGACACTCTCCTCCGCGCGCGCGTTTTCCTCCTCAATTCTCCTCGGATTTCTCCCCTCCCCTGGCCGGCGCACTGCGCACGGCACGCTGAACCCTGCACTGGCTCGCCGCAGCCGCATTAAAATCACTGCGCGCGCTTGTTTAATCGGCTCCTTGAAGCGTCAAATGAGAACCTGTTTCTTAAGCATAATCATGACGAAAGTGGGCTTCCGATAGAACAAAGTGACAAATATATTTTAAAGATCGGTATATAAATAAGCGCTTCGAAAAAAAAAATGAGTATATCAACTGGTGGAGCGGTTTACCTTGCCGTCGCCGCCTCGGCTGCCTTAACACGGTGTATTAACGCATATAATGTAACCAGCATAAAGTATAGGCGAGAGTTTTTTTCATAATTGTGGTCTTGATGAGCTAAAAGAAGGCACCCAAGAAGGAATGTGGTGGTTTACTTAAATTGGGCCAAATGAGTGAGCCCGAAGCCTTTTTGTATGCCGCTGTCAGACACGCACGCACACGATGCATGCACGCAGGCACGCACACACGCTAATACACACGTGATAAAGACACGCACATACGTACACACACGGACATGCATACACACGCGATACAGACACGCACACACATAGATACGCACGATCATACGCACGGGATACAGGCACACACGCTCATACACATGCAATATAGATACGCACATACATACACACGCGCGTACACACGTGTTATAGACACACGTGCGTGGACATGCGAACAGACACGCACGCACTTACATACACATGCACATACACACGCGATATAGACACGCACGCACATACATACACACGCGATACAGACACGCACGCTCATACATACACACGCGATACAGACACGCACGCACATACATACACACGCGATACAGACACGCACGCTCATACATACATACACACGCGATATAGACACGCACGCGCATACATACATACACACGCGATATAGACACGCACGCTCATACATACATACACACGCGATACAGACACGCACGCTCATACATACACACGCGATAGACACGCACGCTCATACATACACACGCGATAGACACGCACGCTCATACATACATACACACGCGATACAGACACGCACGCACATACATACATACACACGCGATACAGACACGCAGGCACATACATACACACGCTATGCATGACACGCACGCACACATACACACGCGATGCAGACACGCACGCCCATAAATACACACGCGATGCTGACACGCAGGCACATACATACACACGCGATACAGACACAGACGCACATACACAGCGATACAGAAACGCACGCGCATGCACGAGTGATACAGAGTATACAGACACGCACGCGCACGCATACACATACGTGCGTACACGCACAAACACCGCGAATACACAAACGCACGCACATGCACTCACACGTTAACACGTGCGCACACGCACATACAAACGCAGGCGCACATATGCGCACATACAAACACGCATACACCTGCACACACCCGTACACACACGCCTGGAGGGTTGACGCCTGGAGGGTTCATGGCGGGCGTGAGCAGCTGAAAGCGCGCGAAGTTTGCTTGCGCTCCCTTCTCGTGACGTCAGGGTCACCTGACTGGGAGCTATCGCGCGTCGAAGCCATTCAGCGTTGCGGATGCGCCGGCTCCGCGAAAGAGAGGGCGAAAAAAGAGGAGGTTGATGGCGCGGCGAGGATGAGCCGGCGTGGATAAAGGAGCGTCGCGACTTTCCAACATCAAGGGGCTTTACTGCCGACGATATGATGCTGCCACCTGGCAGTGGCCCTGGGAACAGCATTACGTGTGGCCACGGAGGAGACCAGCACTCATGTATTACGGCCGACCGAAGACTATTGCCTTTCGACGAGATTTGCAGAGAAGCATGCAGATACGCGGTCAATTTTTATTGACGCCGTTGTGGGGTAACCACAGCCACTACATGTGCCTCTCTGCTCGCTTTACTTACGTCTCTCAGAGGGCGTCTGGGCTATTTTAAATTATTGCCGTAAGGCGTCTGCTCTTGCCTTCCTCCGTCCTGCGTGCTACACCGGATTCATGTTTCTAGGGATCACGACAGTAAATATGTGTGTTTTTGCACATGTCTTAGCACCGTTTGTTCGTCTCGGTATAGCGGTCGCAATGCGCATCCTATCTTTTCCAGAATTCGTTTCCCGTGATAGCTTGAATTCAGCCTTTCCTTTTGAGTTATGAGCACCGCATTCGCATACTCCTCAAAGGTACTCTATATGCTCAATTTCTCCACCCTCTAGGTTTGGCGTTTTCCGAAATCCCCATTGCTGCTTTTAATGTTTTCCTTATTATTTTGTTTATTTCTTTTGTCTCCTGATTTGTCACTGCCTGTTACGGCAACGTGTACGGAATTCCGCTTATCAGAGCTTTCGTTTAACGCTCGTAACTACAGTACTCGGTAGTGGGACGTGCCCAATCACTGTGGCGGATATTCACATGTGAATTTTTGCACGACGGAGCACAAGTAACCGATATCAACAAACGTTCGCTGTTAAATGAATGGGTATCCTTGTCTTTGAGTCTATTCAAGAAAAGAGAACAGCCGAAAGATACAAAGGGGCTACAGCGCATGCGCCAGACATTTCCAAGTCATGACAAGACATCAGCCGCTCTCTCTACCAGGAAAAAAAGTATACAATATTGTGTACATCCAGTACTAACACATGGGGCTGAAAAATGTGGCGCTAAAATAAAATAGCCTCCTATAATTTCCTTTCGGGATTTGCCTATGCGAGGAGCAAACGTGGAGTTTTGTTATACAGTGTATCGTTCTGTAAAACGCTGCTTTCGGCGGCAACTGCATGGTATCTTTCACGCTCTCTCAGAGAATCGTCAGCGTCTTGAACGGCCTATTGGCATGCGCACACCACGAACACCGAAACGCGCGCTTGGCATGAAAACTTCGCGAACCTTGATTTTGCCTGATGTAAACAGTCCCCTCTGTCAGCTAGAAGCTGGTCGTGCACATGTTATTTCTTTCACTTCGGCGGAATTCCATTTCTACAGAAGCCTAAGCGCAAGGTGGCATCTTTCGACATTTAGTTTGCACCGCGGGTACAAATCATTCACGTAGGTCAAATCTATTCGTACTTTCGAAGAATGATTATGATTTCTAGTCATTAAGACACTCGCCTATGGAGCATGCGGACCTGGGTTGAAACTCGAGCACAAGTGACAACCTTTATTTTCTTTTATTTCTTCATTGCGGCGATCGTCATTCGTAACAGAGGAAAATGCCTGAAGAAGAACAATTTTTCGTTTAGTCGGTATGGATTGAAAGCTCTCTAGAAATTAACAACCACGAAGCACACCATGGAACGCAGTATGCTAGACGTAGTATTGAAATCAGCAGCAGTATGGTGGGTAAAACAAAGCGTTGTAACTGTCATTTTAGTTGATATTAAGTGTACGAAGAGGACCTGCGCCGTCCATGTAATGCGTTAGACGGACAGCGAGTGGTGAGCTAAAACAAGAGACTGGACATCAGTGAATGGAAAGAGAAGCCAAGGGCGGCAGCGTGTGAACTGGAGCGATGAAATTAAGAAGTTCCCGGGATAAAATGGCACTCCTTCGCACAAGATGAAGTGGATCTCATTGGGAGTAGCCATCCTCTTGCAGCGGACATAAACGTAAGTTGATAACAATAATTTCAACGACGACAATCAAAGTCCTCCGTTCTCACATTGTGCATGACAAGTCTTGGTTCCACAAAAAAAAACAAGCGCAAAAAAGCGTTTTTCTCTTCAGTTTTCAATCTGCCTGGTTCATACAGCGCTGTTGTTTCTTCGCAGTTTCGCAAAGTTGCTATCCGCACACTCGGTTATATCGCGCGACACGACATTAACTGTAGCAGATTGTTGCTCCTTAGACTACAGCAGCATGCTTTCTTGTATTTGGCAAAAGTGGTAGTTGTTCGAACTTAAGCAAGAGTTATGGAAAGCAGACGCTAGCGCATCAATGAACGACGAGAAGCCGTACTCACATGTTAGGTTTGTCAACTCTTCTTTTTATTTGTTCAACAACAATCGAGTGCAAGATAAATTGATATAAATGTATTACATTGGAGGTTCAGACAGTTTTCCACCGTGTACCAGTGTCGTGTACGACGAGCATTTATGTAAAACGCCGGTGTATTCAGAAGACGCATCAAGTAGCTGCGCTTAGTGTACTTTAACCAAGACAACAAAAGTGCCGCTTCAGGAAATCGCGCGTGTGCACATCGTGTGGTGATATCAGTCTAGTCTCTTGCCAAGATCAATGACTCTAATGGCTAAAGGGCCGCGGATGGTAGTGCGCCGAGTGGCGATGCAGATAAAAGAAAAAGTGCAATTGATGTGTATTCAACAACACTTTATTGACTGTTAATTCCACAATAATATCCAATGTACACCCGAAACAAATATGTGCCAAATATAGTTTATTGTCATTCATGCCTCGAAATTGTGCAGACCGACACAAATATCTGCTTACGTTGTGCAGCTAGTTTTGTAAATCACGTGTTTCTTACCACGACAAGTTTTGTCGTACGCAGCGTTACATACAGGCGTATCTCTACCATTCCACACGTAACTTTGACATATCCCATCTGAAAGAAAATAAGAAGGTATGCTTACTCTCATTCTTGTGTTTTATCATCTACACGCCAACTGGATTTCAAGAATTAACGGTTACACCTCTGAAGTTAGCCCAAAGTGCACTATCTATTCGGGTGCCCTCTACCACAACAAAACTCACATGAAAAGAAATTGGACCTATCCCACGCCTTGCGGCGTGGTTTCATGCGAACCATGCGAATCGGTTTCATGCGAAGCAGTCAGCGGGTAGTTCTGTGCTGCATTTTTGGCTTTGAGCGGAGCGTTACGTGGTTGATCGACGTGTTTTTGTAATTGTGGTATTTGTGTGCGCATCGTGCGCTTACCAGGCATGTCGACAACACTGGCGTTTAGAGGGTAATACCCCTGTCACATAGGGCAACTTAAGTGCACTTTGAGGGAGTGCACTTCGCCGCTAGTGTCATTTGCACGTTGTCACACAGGAACGCTTAGTGAAGCTCGCCGCAAAGTACACTTGCCGGAGAGTGCATTCGCCAAGCTCACTTCGCTGCGACGGAGTGTCCAGCCTCGGTAGCAGCGGCTTGCACATAAATAGGCTAATGCAAAACGCGGTGATTATAGTATTTTAAAACCACCATTCTCGTTATTACGAATACTGCCATGTATTCAAACAAATCATACTACAACAAAAACCTCGCTGCTCTCGCCCTCGGGCAGATCGCGGTCACGTCCGCTGGAGGGATGCGGAAGCATATGTTGTGCAATGGCCGCGTCCGTCACGTTGTTTACTTCCTTGCACAGGTGTAGCTCAGTCATTCTTTAGTCATTTGCGATAGCGTGTGCAACGGGTGCCACTTCCACGAAAACAACGTGGTCCGACGCAGAGACGGGGGCACTCGTACGCCTTTGGGAGGAGCAAATGAGTGCTGCCAAAACACGCGCCAAACGCCCGTCACCAGTACGCGTCCCTTCTGCACCGAAGTCCGCCATTTTTGTTTTATATTCGTCTTTGATATGATACTGTCTTGTCTCGGCTCGCGATGACCAATGATTTTATGCGGTTGCAGTATCTCGTAATTTGTGCGGAAACTTCATTTTAAATTATGTTCATGTTTATAATACGCTATTAAAGAGCGAGCATTGCCAAAAATAGCAAATATATGTTGCGCTAGTAAACCACCAATTGCCACTGCCATCATTCCCAAAGCACCTTTTCTCTCCTATAGCAGCGCGCCGCCAAAGTGACACTCTATGAGCGTAATTGCACTCGCTCAAGATGACACTAAATTTGCCAGTGTGACCGGGGTATAACTTGTAGTCTTACGTACCGTCAGAGCTCACGTTAGAGCTAATTCGTCAGTATTATCAAAACGGAGTGCATTTTACGGAGCGATCATGTAAATAACATACGTAACTTTCGTTAGCGTATTTCTCCGGGGTCGAGCAACGCTTTAATATGGCTCGTTGAATCATAGAGATAAAAATCTAACCTTTATTCGACAGCTACAAAAGCAGATCCAATACTGGAACCGCAATGGACGTTAACCTGACATGAGGCCTATATCGTAGGAGTCACATTCGTCAAACCATCTTACTCTCCAATTCCAGTTTCGGTCTACACCAAGTTAAGGAGGCAATCACGAGAGCCCCCAGACGTATGATGCTGGATAGATAGATAGATAGATAGATAGATAGATAGATAGATAGATAGATAGATAGATAGATAGATAGATAGATAGATAGATAGATAGATAGATAATGTGCCTGAGATTCACAAAGAAATGCTTCATATTTATTAGGCATATCAAAGTTACAACGGCGAAATTAATAACATCAATTTAAAAGCGAAATCATGCTACGGTAAAGTGTACGGCTGTGCTGCAATTAGGATGACCGCAAGTGAAATACAAGGAATGGCAAGAGCCACGGGTGAATTAGTCAATATAGATTGGTTACCGTCACTTGCTTGTTTTGAACGAGGATAAAGTAAAAGCGACCTCTCCCATCCCTAGTATCCTTCGCTTCACTTGTCGTAGGTGCATATGAACTGCTGCTATAAATACTGTTTTTGTAGAGCTCTCAGCGATATTGCTACATGTAGGCTTCCGGAATGCATATTGTTGACGCAAGTGTGCGCCCGACGAAGAGGACGAAGGTCGCTCGCTGCTTGAGCTCGGAGACGGACTGGTCAGCGCTGCAACTGCTCTTGCAAATATATCTTGTAAATAGCCTACCGTGCAAGCGACTCCTCACTCATGTAACATATTTGGTGCAGGTCCTCACGACGCAGCTCCGCAGTGGCCGCATCATCCAGCTTCCCGCCATGGCTTCCAATGGCAACCCATCCCTATCTCCATCTGCGGCTCCTACGACAACCTTTGTCGCGGTCCCCACCCCCGCGATCCCGAGACATTCTCTGCGCAACCTGACCTCGACATCGACTACTGGCTTCGCCTGCATGAATGGGCCAGTCAAACTCACAGGCTTGACCCTGCGATGATGCTCGCTAATGTTCTCTTCTACTTGGACAGAACCCCGCGTGTGTTGTACGAAACACCTGAGACCGAGCTCACCAGCCGGGACACGTTCAAAGAGAATCTACGTGACATCTTTGGGAACCCTACCGGTCGCCACGTAGCTGCACGACAAGAGCTGGCTACCCGCGTCCAGTCTTCTACTGAACCGTATGTTCCCCACATACAAGAAGTGCTCGCTCTTTGCCGGAAAGTGGACAAGGCGATCTCCCAAGGTGAAAAAGGGTCACGTTTTGAAGGGAATGGCGGACGACGCTTTCAATTTGCTGGTCTACATCAACGTCTCGACTATCGACCGCATCATTCAAGAATGCCGCCGTTTCGAAACGGCAAAAATCCGTCCTGTGCCCTCAGATTTCTCGGCTGCCAAACACGGTGTTGTGAACGAACAGACCGAAGAGCCACAACGGTTAGAACCGTTTATTTTGACGATTAGAACGTGAATAACATGATGATGATATGTCTTCTTTTTCTTCTAATTCTTCTTCGTCTTCTCCTTTGTCTTCCTGTTTCTACATCTTCCCGGGGCCTCAAATGTCCGCACTTATAAGCATCCTTCTAATGGATAAACCAACCTTGTTGGTCTTCGGAGAACCTTATTGTCAGGAGTCCTCAAAACGCAGACTCTTGAGAGTTGGTCTCGGCCTGGGAAAATGTCCTTTACCAAACATATTTTCCAAAAGGCTTTTGGATTTCTTTCTTCTAGTAAAACAATGTCACCTTTTTTAAGTTTCTCATGATTATTTCTCATTGCGGGTTTCATTAGTGCACTCCTTATTTCTTTCATATACTCAGAGTTCCATCGTTGCCACCATAATTTAGTAACTTCTTCGCGAAGTCTCCACACTTGTTGAAGTCGTGGTCCCATCCTTCATTTATGTCTGCTCCAATTTTTCGCTTTCCGCCAATCAGATCTGATGGTGTCAAAGGAGTGGGCTCGTCAGGTTCCTCGTAAACGTACGTAAGTGGTCGGTTGTTCATGATGCCTTCAACTTCACAGACTAGGGTATGCATCTCATCGATATGTAGTAAACGCCGACCAATCACTTTTCGTAGAGACGACTTGAAGCTGCGTATTAGCCGTTCATAAAAGCCACCCCACCATGGTGCATTTTCTGGAATGAATTTCCACTTGATAAGGTGATTGGCAATGAAACTCCTCGTTGTCTCACTTTGTAGCGTCGTGACTAGGTTCAATTCTTTGTTAGCTTTCTTGAAAACCTTCGCATTGTCGCTGTAGATGACTGAGCACATCCCTCTTCTTGCAATGAAGCGTCGAAAAGCTTGCATAAAACTTTCAGCTGAAGTGTCTTTAGCCGTTTCCAAGTGCACAGCTCTTGTAACTGCGCATGTAAAGATTATTATGTAAACCTTCATTATCTCTCCCTTTGTTTTGGTTGCTTGCAGAGGACCTGTGAAGTCTATTCCAACTATTTCAAAAGGTGCAGTCCTCGTTACTCGTTCGGCAGGCAGAGGAGGTATCTCTTGTCGCAGTGGTCTGGAATTATACCTTCTGCATATAATGCATGTTCTGATGACATCTTTTACTTCCTGTCGTCCTCTTATTACCCAAAACTTGGTTCTTAAACGGGCTAGTGTGTCTCGCACTCCGCCGTGAAACGTCTCTCCATGCACATGTCTAATCAGTAGCTTTGTTAAATGATTTTTTCCAGGTAGTACTATCGGATGCTTTTCGTTAAATGTCATACTTGTCTCTTGAAGTCGTCCTTTGAGTCTCAGTATGCCTTGTTCGTCTGTGAACACCTCACATCCCCTTATTGTCTCATGTGCGCCGATTTTCTTCAGTTCTTTGGCAAGTTCCACATTTTGTTCTTGCCAAATAATACGGGTCTCCGCGGCCTCGATCTCTTCAGCATTTAGAGGACCGTATACTTTGTCTCGTTGAACATTGCTGTAAAAGCGAAACATCCAAGCTGTTACTCTCAGCATCTTTGAGTAATTGCCAAACTTTTCAATTTCGATACCTCGTTTTGCGACTTGTTCCGTCGTATATTCAACCAGTATTTCAACTTCCCTTGCTTCTTCATTACCTCCTGGCTCTTTGTAACTTGGAGAGCCTTGGCTCTGTAACCACTCCGGTCCCTTCCACCAAATTTCTGCTGACGAAAGTTGTTCAACGGTGACGCCTCTGGTTAGAAAATCCGCCGGATTTTCATTACTGCTCACGTATCCCCATTGACTCCGCTGATAAATTTCTTATTTCTTTTAGTCGGTGTTCAACGAATGCTTCACGCCTTCTTTCTTTCCTTATCCAGTTTAACACGATTGTAGCATCTGTCCAAAACTTCACCAGGTTAATTTCTTGTTTCAGATTACTTTTGATGTAATTCCACATTCTGGCAGATAGTGTTGCTCCAAGAAGTTCTAATTTTGCTAGACTGATTTCCTTCATTGGAGACACTTTACTTTTGGCAAGAATCAGTACTGTATCTTTGTCTCCGTTCTCGTAGGAAATTACCATGTAGGCTGCACTTCCATACGCCGCAGGGCTTGCATCGGAAAAAATGTGCAATTCAGTGTTCAAATGATGTTTCTTCTTTGCGACGTACTGCCGTGGTACTTTTTATTTTCGATTGATTTTATTTCCTCCAACCATTTTCTCCATATCTTCTCCTCTTGATCTGTTAAAGGATCGTCCCAAGAAATTCCAGTCTTCCAGAGCCTTTGTATAGCTATTTTTGCTTTTACTGTGACCGGTGTTAGAAATCCCAACGGATCGAATACCTTTGCACTTTCTTGAAGCACTGCTCGCTTGGTCAGTCTTTCACTCACTTCTGCTGTCATCCATTTTTTCACAGGATAGCCCAAAGTATCGTCATCCGTGTTCCATGTCATTCCTAGAACGTTGGTTTCACTTGATGATGTAGGAACGGCATCCTGATTCTCGGAAAAAGTTTTCATCATCTCTTCACTGTTCGATGTCCATTTCCTTAGGTTCATTCCGGCTCGGCGAAAAATTTCCTTTGCGTCCTGGTATAAACCTTTCGCTTGATTCTCGTGCGCTGCTCCAAGCATGACGTCATCGACGTAAATTGAATTTCTAAGTTTCTCCACCGTTTCGGGAAAGTTTTGCTGTTCTTTATTCAGGTGATGCTGTATTGTGGCTGCTAGTAAGAAACTGCTTGGCGTTGTACCAAATGTCACCCTAGTCATCCTCCATGCAACGATGTTCTCTTTAGTTAAGTCGCATTGTTCGTTCTTCCACCACAAAAAACGAAGTGCGTCTCTATCTTCTTCGTGAATACTGATCTGCAAGAATGCCTTTTCCACGTCTGCCGTCATTGCAACTGAATGTTTGCGAAAGTTCATTATCAGTGCAAGTATGTCTGGATTCAAGTTTTCTCCAGCTTCTAGGTTTTCATTCAACGACATTCCTGGTGTCGTTGACGACGAAGCGTCAAACACTATCCTTACTTTCGTTGTCAGTCGATCTTCTCTAATGACTGCTTGATGCGGCATGTAGTATGTAGCGTGCTCGGATTCATCCGACGTCGCTAGCTCTGCCACTCCCGATGTAAAGTATTCTTTCATAGCACTGTTGTACTTTTCTTTTAGCGCCGAGTCTTTCTGAAGTCTTCGAGATACTTGCATCAATCTTCTGATTGCTACTTGCTTGTTATCTTCCATGTTTACTGTTTCTTTCCATGGTAGTCTTACTTTGTATCTCTCTCCATCCCTCTCAATCGTTTTTTCAAATGATGTAAAAAGGTGCTCAACTCTATGCATCCTGTTCTTTGTTTCCGTTATTCCAGTGTTTTCGAGCTCCCAAAATTTTTGGATGGCATCTGTTATCTCGTCTGTTCTTTCTGTAGCGTGAAGAACCATGACTGATTTTGTCTCTCGTAGGTATGATTCTACACCACATGGTCCATGTACAATCCATCCCAGAATGCTTTCTACTAGCATCGTGTGTTGATTTAGCCTTTTCACACGTCCTGTGATCGCCTCCCAGTAGAAATCAGATCCTAGGAGTAAGCTTGTTTCCTGCGTTGCACTTTTTTCATCGTTGTCATCAGCGATTTTCATTCCCATCTTCTTCATATAGGACTTTGAATTGTCGTTTGGGCGAGGTAGTCGCGTTCTTGATATCATGTCTACTTCAATAGCCTCCATTACTAGTGGTTCCCCATCTGGATTTTCTTTCAGTGCAACTTCAACAACGTTCATAACACTTTCATTTTCTTTTCCTCCAAATGATCCCACTGTCAGCCTTTCTCTTCGGAGTACCTTGCAACCAATTCTTCGTGACAAACTGGTTTGTATGAATGATCTTTGGCTTCCGCTGTCGAATAAAATTCTTGCGTACGCTCCTTTACTTTCACCCTCTGTCCATGCTATGGCTGTCTGCAATAGAACACGCTGGCGTTCTTCTTGCAGTTTAGAAGACGCTAGCAGGTTGCACGATTTTTTGACAGCCATATCGTCGTTTCGTTCCTCACTTTTGTCATTAGGCTTGCTGCCTTCACTGCCCTTTGTCCTGCACATGGAAGTTGCGTGTCTTGCTTTGCAACGTTTACAAACTACCGTGGCTTTACAAACTCTTGCGTTGTGATTCGGTCTCGTGCACCTAAAGCACCTGTTTTCTTCTCGAAGCTTTTCCTTTTTGTCGTCGTATTTTATTGACCTCCGACAGTCTTCGGTGCTGTGATTGGTTAGATTACAGAAGCAACATCGTTTTGTGACGGAGCTCTGAAATGCTGAAGTCTTGCTCATTAAGCTTGATCTGTTAGTCCATTTTCTGCGATGTCTGTCTTCACCGTCTTCAAAACTTTCTAGCGACTCTCTGCACCTCACTTGTTCTTGCAAAAATGTTATCAACCCTTTCAGTGTATCTGCACTGGTACCGTTGTTGCTTTCTCCTTCCGAAGTTCCTATTCTCTCTTGCGTACCTTGCCTTCTCTTCTCGTAAATTTGGTATTCAATGAACAATTCTTGCGGTGTGCAACGCTTTAAGATCGGCATAAGCATCGGAGCGTACGAATGCACTGCAACTCCAAGCGCTTCCAGTGCGTTCGTGTGCACTTTCACTGTCTGGCAAAGTTCGCGTAAACCTTTGACATCTTTCGGATTCTTGACTGGTTCTAACTTGATCAATGCATTCATGTGAGTTTCTTTCAACTGCTCTTCATTGCCAAATTCCTCTTTTAAAAGCTTAACAGCTGTCTGGTAATTCTTATCGGAGTATTGTAGTCCTTCAATAAGAGCAGCTGCCTTTCCGTCAAGGACAGAGATCAGGTAATGGAACTTTTGACTCTCTGGTAAATTCTGTCGAAGATGAATCGCGCTTTCAAACTGCGTCCAAAATCTTTGCCATGTCAGCTTGTTGCCGTCAAACCTGAACATGTCTAGTTTTGGCAGTTTCACGTAACAATCAGTAATCTGATTTTCTGACAATGTCGGTTCAGTTCTTGTTACTTCCATGGACGGCTGTCCATCATGCACGATGACGCTTAACTTCTTGATGCTGGACTCTAATCTTGAAACTGCGTAATTATCTTCATATCATATTCCACTATCTCTCGAATTCATCATTAGAGTCTACGCCTTCTCCGTAATTCATCTTCCTTTCCGCCTCTGTGATGAGATTCGTTATCTGCATCCTCAAAGTTTTCCTCTTCTGCGAAACGATGTTTCGATTCATGGTGAACAAGATGCAGGCTTACATTCACGCTGGAAAGATGGCCTCTTCCTTTGGCGGTAGCTCTCGGCTCCACGGCTGCCGCTCCCGGTGTCACGTCTGCTGCCTCGTATTCTTCAACTGGGGCTCTGTCGTCCCGGGCTTGTCCACGATGGGAGGGTGGTCACGGCACCATGTTGTGAACGAACAGACCGAAGAGCCACACGGTTAGAACCGTTTATTTTGACGATTAGAACGTGAATAACATGATGATGATATGTCTTCTTTTTCTTCTAATTCTTCTTCGTTCTCCTTTGTCTTCCTGTTTCTACACCGGGCCACATCCAGCTGCTCCGATTCCGCCGCCACACACCCTTTGAGCAGAGTGTAGCGCGTATCGTTCGACGGAAGTTGAAGTGGCAAGTCCAGCGCCGTTGCACACTCTCCATTCGACAATGCCACTACACCAACAACCCCCGCGGTCTCTGTTATTCAGGCGGTCGTACGGCAAGAATTCGCCAAGCTTGAGCTCCCTGTCGCCAGCCCCGTCTCTCGCCCATCCTCCAGACCAATGCGCATGAATGCATATCGAAGTTACCCATTCGTTCCTCCACGACCTCGCAACACAACGGAATGGCGAACTCGCGACGACAAACCGATCTGCTTCCGGTGCCACCGAGTTGGCCTTGTCTCCCGCTACTGCCGCGCCACTTAAACTCCGCCATATAGGAACCAATTTTTCTCGTCTTCCCGCGCATATGAAGATCTTCTCCAGTACTCGCCCAGCCGTACGGACCCAGCTTTTGACACAGCTAAGAGCCGCCCTCCTGCTCGTTCACCGTCCCCTCAACGCCGTCGTTCCCAGTCGCGCCAACCACGCCGCCATCCCTCGCCGCCCAACTTTGCATCGTACCCGACGGAGAAATATATTGTGCAGCTCCTGGATGTAGTGCTGCATCATCTCCGTCTGAACCAAATCCTCCGTTGATGCTTCCTACGCACAAGCAACCCGTCGATGTGCATGTGGACGGTATTTTTTTGACGACGCTAGTTGATACCGGAGCTCTCGTGTCCAAAATCAGTGCTCTTATTTGTAGCTGACTCAAAAAAGTACTCACGCCTGGTACTAGAAAACCTGTACGCGTCGCCGTAACGTAGCCCTAACGTTCGCCGAATTCGCAACGATTTCATCCGTGTGGATGTGATTGCTTCGTCACGCCGATTCCTGATGTCCATCTGGCGCGTGACATCACTGTGCCTCACTGCGTCGTAGCTCTACCCGCTAACGGGAAACATCCACGTTATAATTTTTCGGCTTCACGAAGCAAGTCCTCCTCAAGGCATCTTAATCGCCAGTTGTGGTCCTTAGCCGGCGAATTTTGCAGCAGACGTATGCTGCAATCTCTTGTCGCCCACCCGAGCACGTGACTCGACAATGCATTACGCCCAATGATCTCCCGTGACCGTCCCCAGCGCAATCAGCCGCCTAATCCT